>NC_135330.1:39810376-39996231 GCF_023851605.1 Tamandua tetradactyla
ACACTACACCCAACCATACCCTTAAACTTAAGCCTAACACCAACCCTAACCCTAACCTTAACCCTTACCCTAACCCTAACCCTAGACCCATCTGTCCACCACACTTGCCCAAAACGTAACCCCAACCCCAAGGCCAACCCTAAACTCAAGCCCTCAGCTTTTTACCAACCCTGCACAAAACCGCAGCCCTAAACATAAATTTAACACCAAAACTAAGCCTAAGCCTAACCCTAAACCTAAACCTAAACCTAGACCCAACCCTTCCACGAACCCTAGCTCGAACCCTAACCCCAAACACAAAGACAACCATAAGCTCAACCCTCATATTTATACACCCAAAAACATCCCAAAACGTAACCCTAACCATAACCCTTTCTCTAACCCTAACCCTAACCCTAACTCTGACACTGAGCTAGCCTTAACATAATCGGTCTCAGCAACTGAGAAATGTACCTGGTCCACACACGACCATACTTATTTTTAGGTCAAAATGGCATTGTCCAACATATCTAACCTGATTCTTGCTGAAAAAGTCTGTGAATGGGTTTGTAGAATTGCGTGAAATTCTGGCTCCATTCATTTGTATACACGTCTTGCGTGAAAACTAACATTTTCACAGAAAACCCAACAATTGCTATGCAAATCCTTTACCTAATACTGTTTTGAAAGCTAAGGGGATTATTGGATCCATTCACTTCCATGCACTTTTTGGACTGGAAGTACTTTCTTCGGAGAACACTATACTTAACCTAAAATAACCCTAACACTAGCACTCCCCTTAAATGTACAATGACCTCAAAACCGACGACTACACAACCCTACGCCAAGCTTCTCACCAATCTAATCACACCCTGAGCAGAACGCAAATCCTAACCCAAGCCTAAGTCGAAATCTGACCCACAACCAACCACTAATGCTTGCCGAACCTTCACCCCAAACTGAACCCTGAGCCTAACACGAACATGAACATAATCTTTCTAAAAACTGAGCAATATAAATATCTGCACACAGTTCGAAGCACGTTTCATGGAAAACGCCATTGCAAACTAATGCTGCCCAGTAAAATAGGAGACCCATTTGTACATGTGTTTTGGGCCCTCATTGACTTACCAGCTCCAAGCCGTTTTGTCAGAGAAAAATGGCATTTCTGCGGAGCACTCACCTGCAGCAATAGAAACCATTACCTAAACATGTTTGGAAAACTTAGAGTCATCCTGGTTCCATTCACTGGCTTAAGATTTTTTTTTTTATACCAAAACTGCAATATTTTAGAGAACCCGCACTTTCACTTAACTTAAATGTGACACAAACGCCACTACAAACAAAAACAGAAACTGAACCACCAAAGAACCCAAACCAGGACAAATCCCCACCTCCAAACCAGGTCCAAAAATTGACCCGATATCTGACTTCAACCCAAAACCTCACACGAAATCTAGCCCTAAACCTAACCCCAACCGTAGGCCCAAATCAACCTCCAACCCTAAAACAAAAAATAACCCCAACCCCAATACCAACCCTAAACCCAACCCTCACATTTATAGCAAGGCTACACCCAATCACACTCCTGAACTTAACAGTAACACCAACCCTAACCCTTACCCTAGCCCCAACCCTACCACTAACCCTAGCACAAACACTAACTGCCACCCCCACACCAACCCTAAACCCAACCCTCAAATTTATACCAAACCCACACCAAACTGCAGCCCTAAACTTAACCCTAAGCCCTACCCTAACACTGACCCTAACCCTAACCCTAGCTCCAACCCTACCACCAACACTCACCCAAAATCTGACCACAACCTCAACGCCAACCCTAAATACAACCCTCAACTTTTGATCAATCCAGCACCAACCCACAGCTGAAATTTAGACCTAACACCAACACTAAGCCTAGCCGTCCCCCTAACCCTAATGCTAAAGGTAAACACAACCCTAACACGAACCCTAGCCCGAATCCTAACCCCAAACCCAAGCCAACCCTAAGCACAAACCTCAGCTTTATTCTGACCCTGCAACCAAACATAGCCCAAAACGTTACCCTAACCCCAACCCTTCCTCTCACCCGAACCCTAACCCTAACCCTGACACTGAACTAGGCTTAACATAATGGGTCTTAGAACTTAGAAATGCACCTGTTCCACATGTGACCATACTTATTTGTAGGTCAAAACGGCATTGTCCAACATATCTCACCTGATTCTTGCTGAAGAAGTTTGTGAACGGGTTTGTAGAACTGAGTGACATTCTTGCTCCATTCATTTGGATACAGCTCTTGCTTGAAAACTAGCACTTTCACAGAAAGATCAACAATTGCAATACAAATCCCTTACCTAATATTCTTTTGAAAGCTAAGGGGCTTATTGGATCCATTCTTTGCATGCACTTCTTGAACTGAAAGTACTTTCTTCAGAGAATACTATCCTTAATGTAAACTAAGCTTAACAACAGCACTACCCGAAAATATACAATGACCTCAAAACCGATGACTGACACAAACCTACACCAAGCTTCTCACCAATCTAAATCACACCCTGAGCAGAATCTCAATCCTAACCCTAGCTTAAGCCAAACTCGAACCCACAACCAATCACTGATGCTTACTGAATGTTCACCCTCAACAGAACACTGAGCCTAACACGAACATGAACATAATCTGTGTCAAAAACCGAGCAATGTAAACATCTGCACACATTTCCGAGCACGTTTCATGGAAAACACCACTGCAAACTAATGCTACTCAGTAAAATAGGTGACCTATTTGTACATGTGTTTTGGGAGCTCATTGACTTATCAGCTCCATTCACTTTCAAGCCTTTTGTTGGAGAAAAATGGCATTTCTCCGGAGCACTCACCTACAGCAATGGAAACCATTACCTAAACATGTTTGTTAAACTTAGAATCATCCTGTTTCCATTCACTGGCATAAGATCTTTTTTAGAAAAACTGCAATATTTCCTAGAACCTGACCTTTTACTTATCTTAAATGTGACACTAATGCCACCACAAAGACAAACAGAAACCGAAACAACGAAGAACCCATAGCAGCACAAATCCCGACCTCCAAACCTGGCCCAGAAATCGACCTGATGTCTGACTCCAACCCAAACCCTCACAAGAAATCTAACCCTAAACCTAACCCTTACCCTAGACCCAACCCTACCTCCAACCCTAACCCAAAACCTAACCCTAACCATAATATCAACCTTAAACCCAACCCTCACACTTTTAGCAACCCTGCACCCAACCACACCCCTAAACTTAACCTTAACATCAACCCTAACCCTAACCCTTACCCTCACCCTAAACCTAGCCCGAACCCCACCACTGACCCTAGCCCAAACCCTAATCACAAACCCCACACCAACCCTAAACCCAACCCTCAAATTTATACAAAACCTACACCAAACTGCAGCCTTAAACTTAACCCTAATCCCAATCTTAACCCTAAACTTAATGCATCCCTAGGCCCAACCCTACCACCAACCCTAACCCGTAACCTAACCACAACTCCAATACCAACCCTAAACAATACACACAAGTTTATACCAACCCAACATGCAAACACACCCCTAAACTTAACCCTAACACCAACCCTAACCCTAAATGTAACCCTAGACCCAACCCTACTACCAACCCTCACCTGAAACCTGACCCCAACCCCAACGCCAACCCTAAGCACAACCTTCAACTTTTTACAAAACCTGCACCAAACCGCAGCCCTAAACTTAACCCTAACACCAACACTAAGCCTAGCCCTACCCCTAGCACAACCCTCAAATTTACACTCATCCTGCAGCCAACTGCAGTCCTCAACTTCACCATAACAGCAACCATAACTCTCACACAAACTCTAACCCCGTTCCAACTCTACCACAAAACAGAACTCGAAGCCTAACAACAAGCCCTACAACTCTAAACACAACCATCAACTGTATACCAACCTTACAACCAACCACCACCCTAAACTTCACCCTAACATAACCCTAACCCTTACCCTAACCCTAACCCTAATCCTAAACACAACACTACCACCAACTTTCACCCGAACCCTAAACCCAATGCCAACACCAACCCTAAACACATCCCTCAACTTTATACCAGCCCCTACCACACCTAAACAGGGTCGGCTGTACCCTACCACACACCTAAACTTCACCCAAACACCAACACTAGCCCTAACCCGATACCTATACTTAACCCTAACTCTAGTCACAAACCTACCACTAATGCTACCCTGAACCCTAACTCGAAACTTAACCCAAACCCCATCACCAAACCTAAACACAACCCTGAAATTTACACTCATCGTATGCTGAACTGCATCCCTCAACTTCACCCTAATACCAACCCTAACCTAACACTAACCCTAGCCCTAACCCTAACCCTAACCATAACCCTAACCCTACCCCAATGCTACCACCAACCCTAACCCAAACATTAACCCCAACCCCACACCAACCCTAAACCCAACCCTTAACTTTATACCAACCCTACACTCAACCTCACCCCTAAACCTAACCCTAATTCCAAACCTAAACCTAATCCTATCCCTAAACCTAACCCTAGCCCCAACACTATGACCAACACTTACCTAGACCCTGAGTTGAACCCTAACACCAACACTAAACCCAACCCTCAACTTTATACCAACCCTATGCTCAAACACAGCCCTAAAACTAACCCTAACCTCTACCCTAACCCTAACCCTAACCCTAGCCCCAACACTACCACCAACCCTAACCTGAACCCTAACGCCAACACCAACACCAACCCTAAACCCAACCCTCAACTTTCTACCAACCCTGCATTAAACCGGAGCCCTAAACATAACCCTAACCCAAGCCCTATCCTAAACCCCAACCCTAACACCAACTCTGGCACTGAACTAACTTGAACTTAATTTGCTTTAGAAACTGAGTAATGTACTTGGTCCACATGCAACCATACATATTTTGAGGGTAAAACAGCATTGTTCAACATATCACACCTTATTCTAGCTGAAAATGTCTGTGAACGGGTTTTGAGAAGTGAGTGACATTCTGGCTCCCTTCATTTGGACATACGTCTTGCATGAAAACAAGCATTTTCACAGAAAACTCATCAATTGGCATGCCAATCCCTTACCTACTACTGTTTTGAAGGCTGAGAGACTTAATGGATCCATTCACTTCCATGCATTTTTCCAGTGATAGTACTTATTTCTGAGAACACTATCCTTAACCTAAACTTTACACTGACACTACCCCTAAATGTACAACAACCTCAAAACCAAAAACAAATCAAATCAACCTGAAGATTCACACCAATCTTAATCCCACCCTAAATATAATCCAAATCCTAAACCTAAACTAAGCCTAAACCTAACCTGCAACATAACACTAATGCTATCCCTACATTAACCATAAACCTATTACTGTGCCTCACACAAACATTAGCATAATCTATTTCAAAAACCAAGTAAGATTAATATCTCTACATATGTCCACGCATTTTTAATGGAAAACAGCATTGGAAAGTAAGGTGTCCCAGTAAAATATGAGAACATTTTGTAAATGTGTTTTGAGAGCTCAATGACTTACAAGCTCCTTTCTTTTTCCACCAATTTTTTCGTTGGAAAACAGCATTTCAGTAGAACACTCAACTACAGCTATGCATCTCATAGCCCAAACATTCTTTGAAAACTTAGAATTGTCCTTCTTCCATTAACGGGCATAAGATTTTTTACTGAAAATGCAATATTTCTGGGAACCCTTACCTTAAACTTAACATAAGCATAACACTAACACAACCACAAACACAAACCAAAACCCCAAGGAACTAATACCAGCACAAATCCCAAACTTCAAACCAGTCCCAAAACCCAAGCCTAACTTCCACCCAAACCGTCACCCTAACCCTAACTCTAAACTTCGCCCTAACCCTTGCCCCAAACCTAACCTGCGCCCTAACCCTAGCACTAATCACAAACCCAACACCAACCCTAAACCCAACCCTAATCTTAACCCCAGTCCTACACCAATCATCAACCCTAAACCTAACCCTAAACCCAACCCAAAACCTAACCCTAACCACAACCCTTGCACCAAACCTAACCCTAACCCTAAACCTAACAGTGAGCCTAGCCTTCGCATAATTTGTTTCAGAAACTGAGTAATGTAAGTGGTCCACACACATCCTTAAATATTTATTTTGCGTAAAACAGCAGTGTAGAACAAATCTCACCAAATTCTACTTTAAAATGTCTGTGAATGAGTTTTGAGAACTGAGTGACATACTGACTAAAAGCATTTTGATGAATATTTTGCGTGAAAACTAGCATTTTCACAGAAAACTCAACAATTGCTATGCAAATCCCTCACCTAATACTGTTTTGAAAGCTAAGGGACTGTTTCGATCCATTCACTTCCATGCACTTTTTGGACTGAAAGTACTTTCTTCAGAGAACACTATCCTTAACCTAACCTAAACTTAACACTAGCACTCCCTGTAAATATACAACGACCTCAAAACCAACGAAAGACACAAACCTACACCAAGCTTCTCACCAATCTTAATCACACCCTAAACAGCATCTAAATCCTAACGCTAGCCTAAGCTGAACTCTAACCCACAACCAACCACTAATGCTTGCCAAACCTTAACCCTGAACCCAACCCTGAGCCTAACACTAACATGAATATAATCTGTTTCAAACACTGAGTAATAACATCTACACACATTTCCAAGCATTTATCATGCTAATTACCATTGTAAAGTATCGTTTTCCAGTTAAATAGGAGACAAGTTTGTAAATGTGTTTTGCGAGCTCATTAACTTACAAGCTTCATTCACTTTTCAGCAATTTTTTCATTGAAAAACAGCATTTCTGCAGAGCACTCAACTACAGGTATGCTCACTTTTGCCTTAACATTCCTAGAAAACTTAGAATTGTCCTGATTCCATTAACAAGCATAAGATGTTATACGAAAACGGCAATAACTCAGGGAATCCTTACATTAAACTTAATTTAAACATAACACTAAGGCAACCTTAGTGTTGCCTTAGTGTTATGTTTAACACAACCTAATTACTTGGGGATTAGATTGTGTTAAACAAACACAAATCTAATCCCCAAGGAACCAATACCAGCACAAATCCTAAACTCCAAACCCAGCCCGAAAATCAACTCCAAGCCTAACTTCAACCCAAACCATCACCCTAACCCTGACACTAACAGTGAGCCTGGCCCTCGCATAATTTGTTTCAGAAACTGAGTAGTGTACATGATCCACACACGTATTTAAATAGCTTTTGCGTAAAACAGCATTGTCAAACAAATCTCACCTAATTCCACTTGAGAAATGTCTGTGAATGTGTTTTGAGAACTGAGGGACATACTGGCTAAAATCATTTTGATGTATGTCTCGCGTGAAAACTAGCATTTTCACAGAAAACTCAACAATTCTATGCAAATCCCTTACTTAATACTGCTTTAAAGACTGAGAGACTTAATGGATCCATTCACTTCCATGCACTTTTTTGCACTGATAGTACTTACTTCTGAGAACACTATCCAGAACTAAACCTAACCTAAACTTTACACTAACACTACCCCTAAATCTACAACAACCTCAAACCAACAACAAACCCAAACCAACCCGAAGATTCACACCAATCCTAATCCTACCCTAAGCATAATCCAAATCCTAAACCTAAACTAAGCCTAAACCTAACTCACAACATAACACTAATCCTATCCCTACATTAACCCTAAACCTAACTCTGAGTATCACAGTAACATTAGCATAATCTCTTTCAAAAACTGAGAAAGAATAATATCTCCACATATGTCCATACATTTTTAACGGAAAACAGCATTGCAACGTAATGTATCCCAGAAAAAGAGGAGAACAGGTTGTGAATGTGTTTTGAGAGCTCATTGACTTACCAGGTCCATTCACTTTCCAACAGTTTTTTCGTTGGAACACAGCATTTCTGCAGAGCACTCAACTACAGCTATGTGCACCATTACCTAAACATTCTTTGAAAACTTAGAATTGTCCTGCTTCCATTAACAGGAGCAAAATTTTTTGCTAAAACTGCAATATGTCAGGGAACCCTTACCTTAAGCGTAACTTAAACATAACAGTAAGGCAATCACAAATACAAACTCACACCGAAATCCCAAGGATTGAATACCAGCACAAATCACAACCTTCAAACCTTATCCCAAAATAAACCCCAAGCTTAACTTTGCACCAGACCATAGCCCTAACCCTAACCCTAACCCTAAACCTAAACCTAACCCAGACCCTTGCCCCAACCTTAACACCAACTCTAACCCAAACACTAACCAGAACCCCAACAGCAACCTTAAATGCAACCCTAAACATAACCCCAGATCTACACCCATCCCCCACCCTAAACCTAACCGTAACCCCAACCCTAACCCTAACCCTAATTCTCACCCTAACCCTAACACTGAGACTAGCCTTAACATAATTTGTTTCTGAAACTGAATAATCTACTTGGTCCACATATGTCCTTACATAATTTTAACATAAAACAGCAATGTCAAACAAATCTCATCTAATTCTACTTGAAAAAATCTGTGAACGTATTTTGAAAACTGAGTGACATACTGGCTCAAATCACATTGATGCATGTCATGCATGAAACCCAGCATTTTCACAGAAAATTGAGCAATTGATATGCACATCCCTTACCTAATACTGTTTTGAAGGCTAAGAGACTTAATGGATTGATTCACTTCCATGCACTTTTTGGACTCAAAGTACTTTCTGCAGAGAAAACTATCCTTAACCTAAACCTAACCTAAACCTATCACTAACACTATCCCTAAACCTACAACAACCTCAAAAGCAACAAAAAACCCAAACCAACATGAAGCTTCACACCAAGCTTAATCCCACACTGAGCATAATCCATATCCTATACCTGAATTAAGTCTAACCCTAACCCACAACATAACACTAATGCTATCCCTATATTAACCCTAAACCTAACCCTGAGCTTCACACTAACATTAACATAATCTCTTTCGCTGTCCACCAATTTTTTCGTTGGAAATCAGCATTTCAGCAGAGCACTCAACTACAGCTATGTGCATCATTGCCTAAACATTCTTTGAAAACTTAGAATTGTCCTGCTTCCATTAACGGGCATAAGATTTTTCACTAAAAATGCAATATTTCTGGGAACGCTTACCTTGAACTTAACATAAACATAACACTAACGCAACCACAAACACAAACTGAAACCAAAACGAACCAATACCAGCACAAATCCCAAATTTCAAACCCAGTTCCAAAATCAACCCCAAGCCTAACTTCAACCCAAATCATCACTGTAAGCCTAACCCTAACCCTAACCCTAACACTTGCCCGAACCCTAACCCTATCTCTAACCATAACCCCAACTCCAACCCTAATCTCAACCACTTAACCCCAAATCTACACCGATCCACAACTCTTAACCTAACCCTAGCCCCAACCCTAACTCTAATTGTAAACCTAACCCAACCCCTAACCCTAACCCTAACACTTGCCCCAACCCTAACCCTATCTCTAACCATAACCCCAACTCCAACTCTAAACTCAACCATTTAACCCCAAATCTACACCGATCCACAACCCTTAACTTAACCCTAGCCCCAACCCTAACCCTAACAGTGATCCTAGCCTTAACATAATTTGTTTCAGAAACTGAGTAATGTACTTGGTCCACACATATCTTTACATATTTTTAGCGTAAAACAGCATTGCCAAACAAATCTCACTTAATTCTCCTTGAAAAAAGTCTGTGAATGTGTTTTGAGAACTTAGTGACATACTGGATGTAATCATTTTGAAGTATGTCTTGTGGGAAAACTAGCATTTTCACCGAAAACTCAACAATTGCTATGCAAATCCCTTACTAATACTGTTTTGAAGGCTGAGAGACTTAATAGATCCATTCACTCCCATGCACTTTTTGGACTGAAAATGCTTTCTTCAGAGAACACTATCCTCAACCCAAACCTACCTAAACCTCACACTAACACTACCCCTAAACCTACAACAACCTCAAAACCAACTACAAACCCAAACCAACACAAAGCTTCACACTAATCCTCATTCCACCCTAAGCATAACCCAAATTCTAAACCTAAACTAAGCCTAAATCTAAGCCACAACATAACACTAATCCTATCCCTACATTATCCCTTGTTCTAGTTTGCTAGCTCCCGGAATGTAATATACCAGAAACAGAATGGCTTTTAAAGAAGGGAATTTAATTAGTTGCTAGTTTGTAGTTCTAAGGCCAAGAAAATGTCCAAATTACAAGTCTATAGAAACGTCCAATCTAAAATATCCAGTAAAATATATCTTGGTTCAAGAAGGTCAATGAAGTTCATGGTTTCTTTCTCATCTGGAAGGGCACATGGCGAACACAGTCAGAGTTCCTCTGTCATCTGGAAAGGGACATGGTGAACACGGTCAGGGTTCCTCTCTCATTTGGAAGGGCACACGGTGAACACAACATCATCTGCTAGCTTCTTCTCCTGGCTTCCTGTTTCATGAAGCTCCCCAGGAGGCATTTTTCTTCTTCATCTCCAAAGGTCGCTGGCTGGTGGACTCTGCTTCTCATGGCTATGTGGTTCTGCTCTGTTCTCTCTGAATCTCTTTTTATTCTCCAAAATATTTCCTCTTTTATAGGACTCCAGAAACTTACCAAGATGTACCCAAATGGGTGGAGACATGTTGTCACCTATTCCAGCTTAACAATCACTCTTGAATAAATCACAACTCCAGGGAGATGATTTGATTACAGATTCAAACATACAATATTGAACAGGGATTATTCTACCTTTATGAAATGAGATTTAGATTGAAACATGGCTTTTCTAGAGGATATACATCTTTTCAGACCAGCACATTCCATCCTCTGGACCCTAAAAAAGATGTTTTTTCCATATACAAAATACATTAATTTCATAACAATATTAAATCTTTGAATAATTTCAGTAACAATCAAATGCAATACAAGGTTAAAACTTGAACAAAGTCTCATCGGAGTTAGGTACAAGTGTGGTCTGTGCTCAGGCAAATTCTCCTCTGTCTCTGGGCCTTTGAAAACTCATAACAAGTTATTTGCTGCCAGTGTACAAAGGAGAAACAGTCATGGGATACATATACCCATTTCCATAGGGAGGAAGGAACAGGGGTCACAGGACCCAAGCAGTTTTGAAAACCTGCATGGCCAAGTCCATTAGATTTCAAAGTATGAGAGTCATTCATCTTCAGGTTTTCTGAAAGTGGCAGTCCCACCCTTTCCAAAGGCCTACACAGAGGTCTGCCTCTCTCCGAATGTAACCTTGGGGGACACTGGGGAGACCACCTTTTTCTTGGCTCCACCTTCTCCAAGCATTTGGGCCACACCTGAACTCTCTGCCAGTTCCTGGGCACATGCTCAACCCCTCCATGTGGTGGCAGCCAGAATCTCCCCAAACACCAAGGAATGTGCTTCACCCTCTCCAAGGCCTGAAGCAGCATGTCTCTTCCACTGCAATGAGGTGGAAGGTCCATCCTCTGCCTTTGGGGCAAACTCACCCTCTCCATGGGCTTGGGTGGGTCTACTTTCCTGGCCCAAGGCTTCTTGACTTCAGACACCAGCCTCCATGGTTTTGCCTCTGACATTATTTTTCCTCCATTGTGTCCCTTCTCTGAACCCCCCAGTCCAGACTTGCAGCAGCTCTATTTATACAGGTCCCACAGTACTCTCATTGGTTTTCCATGCAGTAGCCTTGGATCATGCCCATCAGACATTAGGAGTTTCCACAAATCCTTCCTGGATAGCTCCATATCTGATCCTGGCTTTCTCTGAAATGGCTGGCTGCTTCCACATCTGGCCAAATCTTCACATGGAGCACTATTCTGTAGGGTCTCCTTTCCTGGAAGCCCAAAATTCTCCAGAACATCAACTTCTGATTTCTTTGTATCCAAGGGTTCAGTTCTCAGCTTATCTCTCTCCTGTCGCATTTCACTATAAGCTGTGAGGAGAAACCAGGCTGCATTTTCAACATTTAATTTGGAGATCTCTTCTGCTAAATATCCAAGTTCATGGCTTTTAAAATCTGCCTTCCAGTCAAAGCCACTAGTCAATTTTGCCAGGTTATCTGCCGTTTTAAAACAAGGCTTGCCTTTCTTCCAGTCTATAACACACACCTCATTTCTGTCAAAGACTATCAGAATTGTCTTTAGAGTTCACATTCCTACCAACAGTCTCTTCAAAGCATTCTAGGCCATCTCTGTCAAGCTTCTCACAACTCTTCCAGAATCTTCCCTTTATCCATTTAAAAAGCCTTTCCAACATGCTTGGTACTTTCCCTGGTTGGATGCCTTTGATTGGATTTTGGTACTGGAGAGTGGGGTGCTGTTGTTGCAGTTTGCCAATACCAGACATGTTGGAAATTTTTTGGATGGCTAAGAGGAAGATTTTAGAGGAACTGTGAAGAGAATGATGGAGAAGTCCTGGAGTGCTTGAAGAGACTGTTGGTGTAAATGGAACTATTGCCAACCTTGACAAAGGAGGACACAAAAGGGAAAAAATTGGAGTTTGCAGAGTGAGAATCATGGAAGCTCGGGTCTTCCATGAAGCCAAGAAACTTCGGCCAGGAGAGTGGACCCACCCATATACATGGAGAGGGTGAGTTTACCCTGAAGGGCGAGGATGAGTTTCCTACCTCATTGCAGTGGAAGAGTCGTGCAGCCTCAGGCCTTGGAAAAGATACAGCATGCTCCTTGGGGGACTGGGGAGAGCCTGGCTGCCACCACATGGAGGGGTTGAGCGTGTGCCCTGGAAATGGCAGAGAGCTCAGGGGTGGCCACGATGCCTGCAGAGAGTGGAGCCGAGAAAAAGGTGGTCTCCTCGATATTCCCCAAGGTTGATTTGGAAAGAGGCAGTCCACTGCATAGGCCCTCGGAAAGGGTGGGACTGCCGCTTTCTAAAGCCAAAGGATGAATGACTTTCAGACTTTGAAATCCAACGGTGTTTGCCCTGCAGGTTTTACATCTGTGTTCTTCTAATTTCTCCCTATGGAAATGAAAACCTATATCCCATGAATATCCTCCTTTGCATATTGGCAGCAAACCATTTGTTTTGAGATTCACAGATCTGCAGCCAGGAGATAATTATTTGCACCTTAAGGTGATGCATGTAGTTGCCAAGTTGACAAGGGGTGGACATGTGGTAGTAGATTCAGTTGTCAACTTGGCCACATGAAGGCACCTAGTTCTGTTGCTGTGGATGTGAGCCAATGGTACGTGAATCTCATCTGTTGTTGATTACATCTGCGGTTAGCTAGGAGGCGTGCCTGCCTCAATGAATGACGTTTGACTTAATTGGCTGGTGCTTAAAAGAGAGATCAGTGAACTTTGCTTAGTGTTACTCACTGCACATCTCCACCTGGCGACATCATAGCCATCATACCGTTAGCATCTCCAAGCCATGAAGCTTCAGGACACTTTCTGCGGGAAATGGGGGCGGGGTGGGGTGAGGGAGCTGAAAGCGCATTGGTAGAGCCCTTTATGTAGAAGCTACTGGCACTGTTGCGTGGAGTTCTTAGGATGCAGGAGGTACTGGTTCACTGCTTTGAACACAGGGATCCTTTGAGATGAATTCTATTATTATTGTCTCCACTTTACAGATGAGGAAACCAAAAGGCCCATGGCCAAGGTCACACAGGGAGCTAAGGGTGGAGCCAGGATCGCAGCCCAGCAGTCTGGCTGCAGAGTTTGTAATCTTAATTCTACAGTGTACATAATAAAGGCTGAGAGAATATCAACTGCCCTCCCACAGCTCCCTTTCGTGCCACCACTGGAATCCTCTGAGAGGCTTCTCTCCTTCTTTTTAAGTCTCTTTCTTTTTCTTTCTTTCTTTCTTTCTTTCTCTTTCTTTCTTTCTTTCTTTCTTTCTTTCTTTCTTTCTTTCTTTCTTTCTTTCTTTCTTTCTTTCTTTCTTTCTTTCTTTCTTTCTTTCTTTCTTTCTTTCTTTTCTTTCTTTCTTTCTTTCTTTCTTTCTTTCTTTCTTTCTTTCTTTCTTTCTCTTTCTCTTTCTTTCTTCCTTTCTCTCTTTCTCTCTCTCTCTCTCTCTCTCCCCACCCCCCCCTCTCTCTCTTTCCCTCCCTTCCTCCCTCCCTTCCTTTCTCTCTCTCATTCTTTCTTTTTCCCCGCTTCCCTTTCTTCCTCTCTTTCCATTTCCTTTCTTCCTCCCTCCCTCCCTCCTTCCTTTCTTTCTCTCTTTTTCTCTCTGCTTTATCCTTTATTTCCCCTTCCTTCCTTCCTTCCTTCCCTCCCACCCTCTTTCCTCCCCCTTCTTTCTTTTTCTCTCTTTCTTTCTTTTTCTTTCTCTCTCTCTCCCTCCCTCCCTCCATCCCTTCCGTCCCTCCCTCCTTCCTCCCATCCTCCCTTCCTCCCTCCCTCTCTCTTGCTCTCTCTCTGTGTTTCTTTCTTTCCTTTTTTTCCTGCTTAATTCAGTGAGAGTTTTTTTCTTTGGTTGAAGTTAAAAATCCTAACTGCTAAGTCTCTCCTTCTTCATTGTTAAAAGAGAATAATAATGGTATCTGGTTGCTTATCATTCATTCCTAGAGCACTCTATCTTAGAATTTCCAATTTTAAAGTGTTGACTAATTTAGTGAGTTGGGTCTAAAGTGAACCACTTCTGACATCAGCACAAAATTTGGTGTTTGAGTCTGCTAAAGCTGCTGGAATGCAATAGACCAGAAAGGGGTTGCATTTTACCATGGGGATTTATTAACTTATGATTTACAGCTCTTAGGCTGTGAAAATGTCCAACTCAAGACATGAACAGGATGATAGCCAGCTCTGAAGACAGGATGCCCGTGAGCTTGAGCTCCTCTGTCACATGGGAAGGCACACAGCAGTGTCTGCTGGTTCTTCCCTCCTGGGTTTTGTTGCCTTCAGCTTCTGGCTCCTTCATCTTTCAGTCTTTCTGGATGCTTCCTGAATTTCATCTCTTAATCTCATCTCTTAGCTTCTGTATATGTTTCATCCTCTTCTAAAGGGCTCCGGCAAGAGATGCCACTCAGAATAAGAGGGGTTGCATTTCAGTTGAAATAGCCTAACTAAAAGGTCCCACCCACAATAGCTCTGCACTCACAAGAATGGATTAAAAGAACATGGTCCTGTCTGTAGCACGTAACATATCAAAACCACCACACTTGGGGATGCTGGGTTTGCCACCCAAAGGTAGGTCCACCCAGGGAAGGACCTACCTGCCTCTTGTCCTCACCATTTTGAGCTTGCCCCACACACAGGTTAACTCAGATGCATAACAGCACAAAAGAAAGTAATGCGATGTATTCTTTCATTTATAGGGTTTATTCATCAAGAAAGAAAGGAAGAATACATTTTCCCAGGGAAAATAGTCAGTTTTCAGAGATTTAAAAGAGATTTTTGCTTGGATGTACTGAAAGTTTAAATAATGAACAATAAATTATCTAAGTTAGTAGTTTTGAAACTGTTCTAATAGAGCCCTGGAGTTTCAGCGGCACCTCAGGGGCAGCTCTGAAATTACTAATTATCTCACTGGCTAAATATTAATTAAACTTGCTAAAGTTTCTGGGGCTACACAGCCTCAGCAATGAGTTTGAAGCAGATGCACCAGAACTTCTAAGTTTCGTAAAGGCATAATCAATCCTAGATATGTATGACCTTGGTCATGTAACTCCCCATTTCTGGCTCCTCTCTCTCTCTTTTTCTGTCAAATAAGAATTGATGATGTGATTATCAGAAAAATCTTTTGGCTCTAAAATTCTGAGATTACTATATGATTTGTGTTCTCTTCAATATCGACTTCATATATATATATATTTAGGATTACCTTTGTACAACCGTCTTCAAAACTGCTGCATCATTTCTTTGAAATTTCTCAGTGATTGTGAATCCTAGCCCTTTTAGGATAGATGTGATTTTGGAAACATTTGGAACCAGGTATTTCATTCAATTCACCCCACAGTGTGTTTAGTGAGTGCCCCTCAGAAGCCAAGTACTGTACTTGATGAAGGCAGGACAAAGATGAGTAGATCAACTCCTTTTTTCTCAGACCAGTGACAAGCTGAGACATGCCCCTTTCATTTTGATACACCTTACTGTAAGAGGATTTCTTGTATGATTTGTAGATGTTTCCTATTTTTATCCATTCTGACTGTAATTGAATAAATATTTGAGCCAAAGATCAGAGAAGCTCATCATTGCCTTGGAAACAGGGAGACCAACTTGTGTCTACCATTTCAAGGGGTTGCCAATAAATACCATTTGGCTCAGAGACTCGAAGGTCGATGTGAATGGTGCAAGCAGTCTATTTTCCTGTTCCCACCTCTTTAAAAAGTGCTGGGAACTTTAAATTCCTGGATGTGCTTGTGGCAAGCTGGTTGATAGTAGGATGTTGTTTTAAGGGTCTCTGAATTAGACTTCCTTGGCAGCCAGACTACACTCAGCTCAAACTGGCTATTCTACACGGTCATGAGAGGCAGCCTGTGTGGTAGAAATCAGCTTAGTCTTGGCTCAATCCCAGATCCATCTAAATGGTTTTATGGTTTTGGGAAAACTACCTATCTTTGCTGAACCTTATTTTTCCCCATTTGTAAAATAAAACTACAGATAATTTGCAAGGTAATCATATGGACAAGGAATCATCTGTTAGAGTGCGCGTATATGTTTACTGCCTTGTGAGGGTTCAAAAGTGGTGGCCCTTTTTATTATCAGGCCTATCAGGAAGGTGTTGGTCATGGAAAAGCCTATTAAAGGTGTTGCTGAAACTCAAAGGAGCCATTGGTGAGCTGAGGCTTATAAATGTATCTTAGGTGGGTATGTAGCTCTGATATAGCTCCTAGAGACAAAGGACCCACAGGAACCACAGAAGGAAGAAGTAATGGTGAGGCAGAGTTGGTATCTGACCAGACCAGATGATGGAAACAAAGTCTGAATTAGATTCAGAAGAGGAACTTTTATTACCTGAGGTCTGTTTAATCTCAGACAGGCTGGAGACTGAGTAGCTAAGGCCAGCCTGTTGATGCTCCATGTCTATGTAATGGACCCCAGAATTTCAAAGCTCAGAAGAGCTTCCCTGGTTGGCAGTTCTCTATATATGCTGTCATACAACTGGTGGGGAGATTTGAGCGCTGTCTGTAAGACTCTAGGAGAGGACAACTAGAAGCTTATACCTAGTTTTTCCTGAACCCTGTCCTATGTGCCTTTTACTTTTGCTAATTTTAATCTGTAATCCTTCCACTGTAAAAAAAATCTCACTATAAAAGCTTTTCTGAATTCTGTGAGTCTTCCTGGCAAAATCATTGAGCCTGAGGGTGGTCTTTGAGACCTCTGACAATAGGAATAAAAGCTGCAAACTGATTCTTTCAAAAGATTAATAAGGTAGACAGACATTTATCAAGACTATCATGACAAAAGGTTAGGAGATGCAAACCAAAATATAGAATGGAAAGCGGAAATAACTAGGTACATCAGGGATATTTTAAAATGTGAAAATAGCATTATGAATAACCAAACACTAACAACTTAAAACATAGATAAAATGGATAAATTCCTAGAAAACTATAAAATGCCAAAATTGACATAAGAAATAGAGAATTTGATTAGATCAACTGATATTAGAGAAATTTAACTGTCCAGCTCAGTTCATGAGGCTAGCATAGTCTTAATTACAAAACCAGATTAGGACAATATGAGAAAAGAAAATAATAGGGCCATTATATATAGAACATAGACTAAAATTTCTAGATATAATACAAATAATCCAACAGCATATTAAAAATAACATATCATGATTAAATATAATTTATTCCAGGAATTCAAGGATAACTGTAATTCACCACATTGAAAAGATACAAATAGAAAAGTCAGCTAATGTGGGGATAGAGGCATTTGATAAAGTTTAACCTTATTTATGATTAAAATAATGTCTTAGCAAGTTAGAAAGAGACAAACATCCTTAACTTAGTAAACTTCAGTAAATGACATACTTAGGGGAAAATTTTCAGATGCTTTTTATTTAAAATCAGGGACAAGACAAGGATGCTTATTCTGACTGCTCCTGTTTTCCAGAGTACTGGAAGCCCAGAAAGAGATAAAAGAGCATTATATGAAGATTATATGATCATCTCCTTTGAAAAACCAATAGAATCAATAGACAATTAGAACTAATAAGAGAATTCAGCAAGTTTGTCAGATACAAAAATCAACCTACAAAAATAAATTGTATTTTTCTATGCCAGCAATAATCAACCAAAAAACATTGGGACTGTTTCATAATATGGCTGCAAATTTACCCCTCCCATTGAATCTAGGTGAGTTTTTGACTGCTTCAATCAATAGAGCATGGCAGGGATGCAAGGGTAGTTCAGTGGCAGAATTCTTGCCTGCCATGCAGGAGAACGGGGTTGGATGCCCAGCACATGCACTCCCCCCCCCCACAAAAAAAAAAAGTTCAACAAATGATACTGTCATAACATGATATTCACATGGAAAAAAGAATTAAATGTGACCCCACATTACAGCATACAAAAAAAATGGCAGAAGAAACATTAGGTGACTTTTAATTGTGCAGTTTCCACATTATTTACTGGAATACTTGTTCTTGGAGCCTGAACAGCTATTAAGTCTTAACTTCTTAAACTGCCTTGCTAGAGAGGCCCCATGTACCTGTCTTCAACAGACAGGTTCAGCTGAGTCCAGCCTTGCAGTCATTCTTGACATGGTACCACATATGCGAGCAAAACCAATTTGGACTCTCCAGACCAGTCCATCTGTCAGCTGAATACTACCAAGCGACCTCTGTTGATGCCAAGTGGAGCAGCAGAAACACCCAGCTGAGCCCTGTCCACATTTCTGATCTACAAAATAATGAGATATAAAAGTAATATACCATTCACTCTGGACAAACCAACAAAATCTCATGTCCTACCTGAGATTCCAAGTACTTATGACCACAAAAACCTGTACAGCATCTACACTGGTTGAACAAAAAGGCAAATCAGCAGATGGCACCCCCTAGGCTTGTGGGAACAGCATTTATCAGGGGGAGTTGGGTTTACCATGGCATTTTGGGATCTAGCAGATCTGATGTCAGACTTTGGGAGAAGGACTCCATTTCTTGAGTTATATGGCTCTGTGAAGGATCTTTAAAGCAGGGAATTAATCTTGGTGAAGTTAACCTTTTGTTCTCATGAGGACTTAAAAATTTTAAACTCTTATAAAGGGCATAGAAGATTAGCTGAATACATGCAAAGGCATTCCAAAGTATCAGAGGGTTAAATTTCATTTGAAAGATCTCTCTCTCTCTCTCAATCTCTCTCTCTCTCAATGTCTCTCTCTTTCCCTCCCAAATAGATTTGTATGTTTTTTTCAATGCAATCCCAATCAAAATTCCAGCTGCCTGTTTTTCAGGAACTTGATAAAGTGCACTAAAAGTTATGTAGAGGAGAAAAGGTCCAAAAATCACTAAGTTAACCCTAGGAAAAAAAGTTAATGGAGGCCAGTGGCAGAATTCTTGCTGCCATGCTAGAGACCCCAGTTCATTTTCTGGTACCTGCCCATGCTAAAAAAAAAAAAAAGAGTTAAAGGGAGGACTAGCCATACTGGATATGAAGACATCCTCCAAGCCACAGAATTAAAATATGATCATCTTGGTATAAGAACTGACAATGGACCAAACACAGAGAATAGAAAATTCAGAGACAGATATCTATATATTTAATATATTATAAGTGGCACCACAAGTTGATGGGGGAAAAGGGGTGGATTGCTAGGTAGAGGATATTGAGAAAATTAAATCACTAAATGGAGAGAAACAAAATTGGATTTCTTCCCAATCATACATGGATGGATTCTAAATGGATTTTAGACCTAAATAAAGATTGTACAAATAAGAATAGAAGAAAACATTGGAAACTATCTATATACCCTACAATTCAACAATTCTGCTCCTGGTCATATATCCCAATGAAATAATCCCACCCAAGTATTAATGTTTACTGACATTCATTGCATGATTGTGCTAACAAAAAGATACCAAGTGCTGGTGAGGATATGGAGCAACTGGAATGCCCATTCTTTCATTATCAGTGGGAATGCTAAATAATACAGCCACTTTGGGAAAGATTGATGATTTTTTATTAAGTTAAAAATGCATGTACTAAATGGCCCAGCAATCCCACTTCTAGAGTAATGAGAACATATTACACATAAAGTCTCAGACATGAATATTCATAGCAGTTCTTTTACTATTAGCCCAAAACTGGACGTTTCCAGTTTATTCATCTAGTAAATGAATAAACTATAGTATGTCCATGTAATGGAATATCACTCAGCAATAAAAATGAATGATGCAACAATATGGATAAATCTCAAAAGCAATGTTCTGAGTGAAAGAGGCCAGACCCAAATGGCTACATGCAGTATTATTCCATTTATATGAAACACTAGAAAAGGCAAGACCACATGATTAGAAATCATATCACTGATTGCCAGTGACTCAGAATGGGGGAGGGTATCAACTAAAAGGGACACAAGGGAACTTTTGGGGAGTGATGAAAACATTTTATGTCTTGATTATGGTTGTGGTTACATGACTTTATTTATACATGTGCCAAAATCTATCCGACTGTACACTTAAAGGGGGTAAATGTTAAAAAATAACATTTAGGAAAAAATAAAATAAAATAAACCTATAAGCTTAAAAAATCTGCTGCTACAAACTCTTTCTAGAATCTCTTTCTTAAACATGAATTTGATTACGTCATTTATTTAATTCTGATTAAGTCATTCCAAATGCAGTGGGGAGCTTTGTAATACTCTCTACTGCATTTGGACTACGATTGAATCATCTTACCATGGCAGTGCAGCTTTTCAAGAAGTGGTATCCTCCTCCCCTCTTCCAAACTTCATGCCCTTTATTGCAGCCATCTGAACCCTATGCAGGTCCTTGAAATCAAGAACTTGCCACCTGCTTTGACTTCTACTTGGAAGGGAAGCCCCCTTTTCCCTCTTAGCTCTCCCACCCTGTACCTTTCTCCAGACTACTAGTACCTTGTTCTTCAAAAGTCGGGTCTACTGTTACCTGCTGCAGGAAGCCTTCCCTCAGCACCTCATACTTACCTCCAGCCCAGCTCCTACTGTATTACGGCATACTTTCTTTTGTTTGTGGTAGATTATCTCCTTGGGGCCAAGGACTGGATTCTCTCTTTATCCCCAGTACCTGACCTCTTGCACATGTGCAGTACATATGGGACTGATCAAACTGAATTAATTATGATTCAATAAATTGAATCAGAACAGCACATGGGGCTGTTCTGCAGAAGCACAGATGGGAGGGTTCTGATGTGATATTTTTCTTTTCAATTTTTTAAATTGTTTAACAGACTGTTTTTATTATTAAATTCATGATGCTCATTTTGAAAATTTATGAAAATACAGACAGCTATAATAAGAAAATAACAATGGCCTATAATCTGGATATAACTACTGTTAATATTTTGGTTATTTAAAATAGAACCTCACCTGCATGCAGACTTCCGCCCCTCCCTCTCTACCCCATCATCATCATTTATTTTCCTTCCCAAATTGGTTATTCCATTTACTTACTATTTTCTATCTTCTTTATTATGTTTTGTCCACTGCTATAAGCCCCAGGTGTTATAAAATAATGCTTGGTACATAACAGGTGCTCAGGGAGTCTTGGTTGAATCAATAAGTCAATGTCACCTACTATAAATAAAGAATATATCATAGCTGAGATCGTACTTTGTATACAATTCTAGATTGTTCTTCACTTAGAGTTATTCTTCATCATGCCAGTGACCAATTTAAAACCTTTCAGTGATTTATCATTGCCCTTAGAACAAAGTCCCAAATCCCTACTAGAGTCCACAAACTGTTAATCTTTGGAAAGGCAAACCACCCTCATCTTTGGAGCTCAAGTATCCAAAACCCTCAGTGACCATCACAGCCTGGCTCTAGATTTCTTCCACATTCTCTCCCTCCCGGCCATGTTGGGCTTCTTTCAATTTCTGCTGACACATTATGCCCTCTCCTATCTGAGGGCCTATGAACAAGATGTTCCCTCTGTCCCACCTTCCTTTCCTTGAGATTTCAGCTTATATCCCACTCCTCCGACACGCTTTCCTGACTCGCATCAGGTTAGCAACCCAAGTTGGATGCTTCCATGGTATCAGTATCTCCTCCTTTCATAACCCTCATCACATTTGTAATTACTTGTTCAATGTCTTGCTTCTGGATTTGACTGTAAATCAATGAGAACAAGGTCTGGAACTGTCTTGAGCATCACTGTGTTCCTAGGGCCTAGTTCAGTGCCTTGCATTTAGGAAGGCAATCAATCTGTTGAATTAATTAGCATTAAAAAGCATGCTCTTAATCATTTATAACTCTTTTTAAACCTCATTTTAATGAATGCACATTATTTTTACTGATATGCTATACTTAACTTTTACCTAAAGACATTTGGATTGTATCTCAACTTTTACTTACAAAATTAGGATGAAAATCTGTATCTGCATATTTCATTATTTCCTTAGATGCCTAGCAGATGACTGAGTTAAAAGGAAATAGTTTTAAAGTACTTGCTATGTTCTGCTGAATTGATTTCTAAAAAGATTGTATAAACTGTTTTTACTAGCAGTAGGAATAAAAACAGACAAACAAAAACAAAAAATATAAGGAAAAGAGCTTGTTACACAGAACTTTGGTGAATATTTTACTGCTCAAGTTCTCTGAAAGGAATGAGTTTGCATGTTTTCTGGATTATTTCAGATGAGGCATGCCTGATTTTGTATAGTACCCAATATTTGCATTTATAATATCCAATGATGGAAGCAATCTGATGTTCCCTCCAAGGAAAGGAGTAGTTAGTGGGAAAAGGGAGTGTCCCTTTACTTTTGTGGTCAGGTTGAGTCTGACAATCTGGTTCTTCCACTTCTTAGTCCATCTGGCTTGGGTCTGGGGTCCAGTTCTTCAATATCTCAGTAGAAAAAGCAGAGGAATTGACCTAGGATATGCACAGGGAAACTTTTATCCTAATAAATGCAAATACAGGTTGTGTGCATTCAGCAGGCAAAATGGTTGGTGGAAGTTGAGGTAGTTCTCATCTGTATCTGTTTTCTTAATGAAGTAGGTGGTAAGGTCATCAGGTAAGGGACAGGGGAGCTTGTGAGATTTCTAAAGAAAGGTGGTGTGAAACTTTTGTCAAAATTGGTAAAACAAATTAACTAGAGAGATGTAGTTGGAATTTCCAAAAATATTGAACCCCTTTGAGAAAGGCCAGTCAGAAATAGGGTGTAATACCATCAGTTCCATTAGCCATTAAGTTAGGTTTAGAATGAGTGGGTAGCTGGGCTTAGTAAGATTTAAGGTTTTGCCAGGTCAGTTAGTTAGAGATGAAGATAATGTGGGTAGAGAGTTAGGCTGAGGCAGATTGATGGTTTATGAGAAAGTAGAAGCTTGGAGTTCTGAAGAATTGTTGAAGTGAGGGGAAAAGATTCAGTTGGAAGAGAGATCACGGGCCTTTTAAAATGTTTTTTTAAACTTTAAGACATTTGGGGTTGGCATACAATTAAAATTAGCACAATATTCTTCACCTGAGGCAGGAGTGGCTGCATGGACAGTTTAGCCCTTCTAAGAACAGCTGTCTTGAGACTGACTGAGAGATCCATCCACTTTACAGATGAGAATGCTGGGAGAGGGAGAAATGGGAGCTATGATAAACAAGCTTGCAGTGTTTGTCAGACTGCCTCTTGAACCCAAAAGCCAGTGGCTTTTCTTAGAGGCTCAGAAAAGATAAGGTTGGGGAAATTCCTAAGTAAGATATATTGCTGTGAATCTCCAGTATGGGAGTAGGGGGCTAAGGGGGAGTCAGTCCCTTAGTGTTAGGTACCTATTCTATTTAGAAACTGGTTCTGTCCTCAACCATTGGAGGAAAAAGTTAATTTTTTGGTTTGTTTTATTAAGAAGTCACACCCCACTATTACACCCAGGGAGAACATTTTATTAGTATCACCTGCTGCTGCTATCTCAAGGACACTGCCTTAAGGACAGTATCACTGAGCATGAGTTGAGAGTAGGAAAGCGCACATACCATAGCATTTCTGAAGCAATTCTTCCACTGCTATCAGGGATGATGAATGCATTCTATTAAGGATTAAAAGAATCCCGAGCAGTGGTCTCTCATCTGCCACTTCATTGAAGAGGGTAGATGTAGAGTTCCAGGCTAATAAGGGTACACCAAGAGCAAGGCCACCTCTTTAGGTTTGAGAAGTTTAAGTCTTGCTAGTAGGCAGTCACTGAAACTTACTATTCTCAATTAACCCTTAAATTACTTAGCTCCCTCTTAGTTGATAAGCCTCTGAAGTTTGCTTCACCCAGAGAAGAAAAGCAGCCTCACCTTCGAAATCTTTTAAAAGACATTATTAGATACTTGAACTGTTTTTCAAGCAGTGATGTATCATCCTGGAGACATGAGACATGAGACTGAGATTGGGATTAATACCCAGAAAGACTAAGAGTGGATACCACTACCTGTAAACCTCAGTCCTACATGGGGGAAAGTTGTCAGGTGGGAAGGTAGTGGCTGGGTCAAAGGCTGGCGGAAACTGAAGATGGGAAGAGTGGTGGAAAGGGTTGAAAAGGAAGAGAATATGTGGTTCACTGGAAAGAGCTTGGCTCTGGATTTAGACCAGGGCTCCCATCCCATTGCACAGACACTAAATGTGAGACTGCTAAAATGCTTAGAACTGTTTAAGACTCAGTTTGCTCATCTTTAATGACAGCAATTATCAATAAATCATAGTGATTGTTATGAGGCCTTTCAAGTATCTGTGCTTAGAAACCCTGGAACAGTACGAAGAGAAGCATAGTACCACAGTATCTGAAAGAGGCTGAAAGGAAATGGCTTCACCGGAATTGATAGGAAGGACTGGTTTTACTTTTGATGACAATATTGAAACAACTGATTTTATTAATATAAGGAAACAAAATAATAAGCATGTTACCAATGTTGACACTGTGAATTATTTCTCTACCCCCACTCTGAGGACACTTTAAGATGAGTTGTGGAACAGTTCAATGTGTGCTTGAGGTTCTACATCATAAGATGCCCCCTGAATTCACTCCCCTGGGGTAAAACATAAATTTTTTAAAAGGGAAGACAAAGTGGGGAAAATTTTTCAAAAAATATCAAGGAATAAGATGTGCACACTGATGCTAAAAACTCAAATTAAAACAAGGCTAGAATATTTACATATTTTATTAAATCTTTACAATCAGTAATTATAATCAAATACACAATTATATACAAGGATTATATACATTTTGCCCAGACTTTTACATCACAGTACATAGTTTCCCCTTAGAAATATTGTATACATTTATCACCAAACAATAAAATCCAACAGCAGTAGTGTTACAGCACCTGTTAGTACAGACATCTTTTTCATAAATTACATCATAAGAAAATATACGGCTGTAAATTGGGCTTTTAAAAATGTCTTTTATAAAATCTGAACATACAATATTTCATTCATAGAATGTTTTTTTTTTTTTCTATGTTCTGACTGAAGCCTTGTGCACAAAACGACCGGCTGGAATATTTACTAAGTTTTTCCATCCCCCCACCCCCTAAAATTATGAGCACTATTTGAATAACTTATGCTGAGTTTTCCTTCTTTATGATGAATTTGGCATGGGGCTTGGTGAGAGGATAAATGCTGTTTTACTATAAAAAGGATTTTGTGAAGGTAATTTAAAAAACTTCTAGAGAGGATAATTATGTTAGGGAGGCTAAAATTGGAGTGTACAATTTTTCATTTTACTCTCTAAAATTATGAGCACTATTTGAATAACTTATGCTGAGTTTTCCTTCTTTATGATGAGCACTATTTGAATAACTTATGCTGAGTTTTCCTTCTTTATGATGAATTTGGCATGGGGCTTGGTGAGAGGATAAATGCTGTTTTACTATAAAAAGGATTTTGTGAAGGTAATTTAAATTTAAAAAACTTCTAGAGAGGATAATTATGTTAGGGAGGCTAAAATTGGAGTGTACAATTTTTCATTTTACTCTCTAAAACTGCAAAGAAAAAGGGAAAAGCATAATGCCAATAAATAATTTGTTCCGAAACAATGGTTGGAAGCTTATTCAAGGCTAAAAACAGAAAAACAAAAAGCCTACCCAACAAAATATTCCACCCCAAATATATTCTGGTATAATTCTTTCACACATAAAACTTTATGGGAGAAGAATGGCAAACTAGGGTCTATCACATCAGTGAACTTGATAAGCAGAAAAAACTAGTCATTTTATTTTTAGTAGATAAACAAGTTAAGCTTTAAAACTTGAAAATATCTGAATTAACTATTTGCTCTAATATCTAAATTTTAACTTTCAGATAAAATCCTTGATTCCAGATTTGTAAACATTGTATAAATCCTTCCTAGTCAAACCATTTTATGGCTGTGATGATCACTTCAGTTCACTCTCTTAAGCAGTCAACACTTAACTGAGGTAGACCAGATGTTTCTAAATTCAGGGTCTCACAGAATCCCCAAGTCTTTAGGAAGCAAAGTATTTGTAGAAGGTATTTTAAAATGCCAAATAAAAATTAAAAGCTGTTAGAGTTTAATAGTGAACACTTTGTGGCAGTATGTCAAATAAGTAAATGAATGCAGAGTCAATTACAATGTAGGGGTTTTGAAGCTAAACATTATACTCTCTGAACTAGGGAGAAATTGATTATCATTCCCTCTGGGTATTAAGTATACTAAATTTTTTTTCATTTTCTTTATTTTTTTCAAGGATTCAGTTTTTCCAGACAAGTGAACAATTTGCTTCAATGAAATGCAAAGAACAATTTGCCTCAATGAAAGACAACAACTCTCCCTAACGGTCAAAGTAAGGGAGAGTGGCAGTAAGCTGGCTTTTCCTTGCATGTCACGATCCTTCATGACATTAAATTCTTCTTGTTGGAAAAAAATTTTGTTGCTTTGAAAACTTAGAAAAGTTAAATTTAAACAACAATTGCTTTGAGCTACAAATATATATATATATATATATATATATATATATATATATACGGCTTCTATAATCGAAGTGTTAGAGGAACATCTGCTCCTTTTCTCCAAGCCCCAGTCCTATAAATCAAGGCAAGTCAAGTAATTAAGTATCAGCTATTTTGGCAGCTTTGCAATTATAGTGAACAAAGCACTATGTCTATCCTTCCTTATACTGTATGCATTATAGTTCTATCTTCTTACACCAAATTTTACATGCAGAGAGACTAAATATCCATTTTGGCATCATGTTCAATTAAGGGCCAATAAAGATCTTGTGAACAACTACTCTTTTCCCCCCTAAAGTGAATTCTCTACTATATTTATTACTCACTGACCCAATTACGTTTAGCTGGAATTTTTAAAAGGAGCTATTTATCCAGTTATAAAAGCACATGTTTACCTGGGAACTAAGACATACTATACATGAATATACATAACTACAATACAGCATTGCTGTTCTTTTGACAGCTCCATATACAGTTTAAGTTAATCAGTACCTCAAAACTGTGTTTTAGGAAAAGGTTATTATGTAATGTAAAGGTAAAGAAAAAGGAAGTAAGTCTCTCAAATACTCCTTTAGAACTGATTCAGATAAGTTTACAAAAATTAATAAATAAAATGAGTAAAGCCATGATTACAGCTGCAGGGCTGTTTAAGATATCAACAGTTTTTGAAACTCAAATTGGCCAGCAACAGACTGCCCCCCCTCCAAAAAAAAAAGAAAAAACTTTTTCATATAAGCTATACATTAGTTGCTATGGTGTAAGCTTTTCACATAGGTCACCAAAGACTACTTTTCAGGTTCACATCAGAATGAGTATTTGTTTAAAAAAAAAAAAAAAGGAAAACCTAAAACCATGATTAAACAGAAAATCTGACAGACTCTTTAGGTTCAACTTTAGAAACCAAGTTTCAAATGAGAAAATAGTAGTAGCCCCCAGGATGTTTAAGATTATTATCACAGTTTTATCATGGCTCCAAAAGATAGAAAAGCAGAACAAAGTTTTTCAGCTGTTGGTGGTATGCGCCTTGAGGCTCAAATTGCATACTAAACATGGGATGGCTTAAGGCTGATGGCTAGAGGTAACTGCCTTTAAGAGAAATGAATTGAAAAAGCTTTATAAAATATCCTACAAGGATATAACACTAAGTTCCATTTCAGAGTAGTCATAGCTTTCCCTAAGGAAGGCCCAATGGGAAGTTCATATTGCAACATTAATAATTTCTCCCTTGCTCCATTTTTCAAAACATTAAGTAACCAATTTCCACATATTATATGACCTTTTTACCTGGTCCCACTGATTAGTCTAGCTCACTGAGAAAGTGCACTGGCTTCACCTTTGAAGGGGGAAAAAAATCAAATTACCTTGATCATTTGTGACTAACTGAAGTAAATGAAAGTGATGGGCAAACACTGTTTTCACCATGAATATATTCGCTTCATAACCACTGAGGGCACTCTGGACTGTTTCTGTGAAGGCAGCGTAACCAGCATGCCCACAATACTCATATGTTGTCTTCCCAAGATCGCCTCTAACTCCCAAACCAAGAAAGAGGACCTTCCTTTATTTAGAAGGTTATATAAATTTCTATTTCCCACTCCACTCTTAACTGCAGCATTTATTTCTTGTCTATCCTGAGACTGTGGCTATATAGCTCTCAGGGATGCTGGACAATCTTTCCTACCCTGAGGTATTGCAGGGTGGCACAATGCTGCCAGCTGAGGGGGGAACTGTGAGTTTCTATTTTTGATGGGATAGTTTCAAACAAGGTCGAGTCTAATAAGGCATGCTCTGGATTCCGATGATGACTATCCCAGTCAGAACGAGGTTGCCCATCACCATACTCCCATTAGAGAGCCAGCTGAGGATTAGGGTGTCTATTAACCACAGTTTACCTTTTCTTTTTAAATACCTACCACCAGATTCTTTAACGAGTCATAGTTCATCTTTCTCCATCATTTCAAATGCTTCTATATCTTCGTTCCAGTCTGCTAATATGGAGTCTATAGGCTGGACCTTTTTACCCCAGCTAATATTAGGATTGGGATCTTCCTCAGTTTCTGGTTGTTCTTGAAGTTGGTTATCCAAATCCGTACATTCACCATCAAGACTAGTAGTCTCATGGTTTTCTGTGGGATCAGAATTCTGTTCAGAAGGGGAAATGCTTGCAGTGCTGTCCGTATCTGCTAGAGTTAATGATTCTGGGTTTGAGTTTAGAGAACTTTCCTCAGGAGACTCCTGATCAATCAAGTCAACATCCTGAGAGCTTGATGTAATCTGTTCAGCACTTTGATTCTGAGAATCATTTTCAGAGGATGATTGTTCTTCATTTTCCATTTCAGGATCTGTATAAGAAATAAGTATTTTACGCTGCTTTCCTCTCTCAAAAAATTTACTTTTACACTTTCAAAAGCGTCCTGGTTTTTGCAATAAATGAAACAATGAACATTCAAAGAGCCTCAAGTTAATGCAGAATGGTGAACATTAACACCGAAGAGTAAAAAAAAAGTGCCTTAAAGGTAATGCAGTCACATTTCTGTATATCGTTTTATAACATGCGTCAGAAATAGATCATAAATGTTCAAACTGGATCTTCCAAACTGAGAGGAATGACTCTAATAATTGACAAGACTGCCTTCCATGGCTATTCATTAATGCCAAGAAATATAATAGAAAATAGTAAAATGCATATAAAATTTCAATATACATCTAAAGTTAAATATGTAAATTCAGGAAAGCTTGCATACGAGAACATACTAAACAGAATAAACTTTAAACAGCAGTTACCACATTTTAAGAGAACATCTTTTGAAAGGTGAAACTGCCACTCAGTGAGCCATAAAGATACAGACAATACAAGATTTTTGGATAATTTAAGAGTATTAATGTGACAGATCAAATAAAATATTTTCACAAAGAATCCAGATCTTTTATAACAATTCTATTTCCTTATTGTAGGTTTATGAATTATAAGATAATAGTCATACTAACATCCATTGGAAGACTGAACAGTAGTAAACCTCTTGAAATGAATATGCAATGAAACCACTAAAGGCATTTTATTTAGAGTTCCTACAATAAAGTGCTTAAATGGCATTGATGAACATGTGCTACATACATCCTGCTTAATCTCTTCCTCTGTAATGCAGTCAGAAAATAACCAAATATCTAGAGTGTCCACTATGTGACAGGCATCATGCAAGATGCGAGGGATGAAATAAGGAGCAAAACAAACACTACTTTCATGGAGCTTATGCTCTGGTTGGGAAGAAAAATATTTACAAATAATCATACAAAATAAATGAAAAACTCCAACTGTGACATGTTATGAAAAAGAGGTATATGGTGTTAGGAAATCTTATAATAAGGAGATTTGAGTGTTTTCCTTCGTGATGTGACACTTGAACTTAGATTTAAAGGATAAGTGTTGTTAATTAGTCAAAGAAGAGTGGGAAGAGGACTGCAGGCAGACAGAGGGAACAGAAAGCATAAAGGTGCCAAGGCAAAGTCAGAGACGCTGGAGCAAAGAAAAGAGAAGAATGGTGAGAGAAATAGAAAAATAGCTATGACCCAGGTACTGTGAGGCTGTGTATGCCGTATTATACAGGTTTTTTCCTTTTTCCTAAGAAAAACAAGAAATCTTTCTAAACAAAGCAATGACATGATCCAATTGCTTAATACTATAAAACCTCATTGAAGAATATAAAACAAAATCTGATCACATTTATAGGGAAGTATATGTTCCTAGATAGAAGATCTTATTAAAAAAAAAATCCTAATTTATACATAAGCATGAAATTATGCAACTTCAAAACCAATCCCATTTCTTCTTCCTGGAACTAGACACAATTATTTGAAAGTTCCTATAGAAGAACATACGTTTTAAAAAGTCAAGATTCTTTTCTTACTGAAAAGAATCAGTAAGAGGAGACTTGCCTTGTCAGATATGAAAATTTATTTGAAATAGCAAACTTTTAATATTGGCATAAGATTAAACAAATACGTTAGTAAAGCAGAAAAACAAGTCCAGAAACAGATCCAATTATGTAAGAATATTTAATATTAGCAAAGACAGAAACTTAACTCAAGGAAAATAAGGATAGTTTACTCAATATATATGGTACTTAATAATTGGTAATTTATCTGGAAAGAAAGTTAGAAACCTAACATACAACATAAAAAATACATCCCATATGAATTAAAGATTAAAATGCTAAAAATGAAGTGGTAAAAATTTCAGGAAAACATTATATAAAAAGATGGGGGAGGGGTAGATATACTGAAACAAAGAAAATACAGGAGCCTTAAATGAATTAATACTTTGGGTTACATAAAATTTTAAATGAAAAGAAGTACCACAAACAAAGTCAAAATACACTATGTTGGGAATATATTATACACACACACACACACACACACACACACACACACACACACACGCATACATAACTAATAGAGGTCCTAAAAAATTTTTAGAAAAAGGCAAATGTTAAAAAGGAAAAATCTTATTAACAGGGAATTCAGAAAAGAGAAAAGGCAAGTGAAAAATAGTCCTATAAAGCATATGTAAATTAACCTAAATTACCAGTTTCACCTATTCGATTGGCAAAAATTTAAAATAGCAATAAAATCCACGACAGACTAGAATTAGTGCAAAACGTGCACTCACATATCTTGCTGGAAGGAATGTGAATTGTCACAACTTTTGTTGGAATGTAACCTGCAACAGGTATTAAAATTCAAGAGACCCATATCCTTTCCCCAGCATTCCACTATGCAGCATCTCAAAATTCTAGAGAAGTATCAATATGTAAGAAGATATGTACAAGGATGTTTCCTGTAGCACTGTTCAAACTAAAAAAAAAAACCAAAAACAAAAATCTGGAAATAGGTTGGATGCCTAATAGTGGAATGGTTAAATAAATTACTATATAACCATACTATACAAAATTAATACAGCTTTTTAAAAGAATAAGTTATGCTATCTTACAGGCTGGGAGGATTGTCCTTAGAGATTTAATTATAAAAGGTAAGTTACTGAATGATGTTTACTTATAGTATGATTACATTTTGTGAAAAGAGAAAATCTGTATTTTAAAAACAAATAAAGCACAGAGAAAAGTATGAAAGGTTATATACAAAACTCTTAACAGTGGTTTGTTATCACAGGAAGAAGAGATTATTACTTTTTCCTCAATATACCTCTGAATTGTTTAACATGTTGCAAGTTAAAAATTTTTTAATTATAAAATTAGAAGACACCAATGAGACATTCTACAAAGGAGAGTCATCAAGGAACAACTGAATTCAGATGTGAGAAAGAGAAAGGATACTGAAGAAGATACAAACAGAAAAAAGTACTCTGGTTTTCAAAGGCTTCAGGAACTATAGAAATAGAGATAGCAACCGGGAAAGTAAAAATGGCAGTTAGAGAAGTATAAAAAAGAAGAAAGGGGCTGCCACTCATAAGATTCACTGCTATGAATCTTCCTTCTGAATTATATGTCACTGGTATGTATCAGAGTCCCTAGATAATAACAACTATAATATTAAATTCAGGAATGGTATAGGAAAAATGCAGGAAGCAAAGAAAGAATGGAGAAAATCTCAAGATACAAAGAAAAGAGATTCGCTAAGTTTTAATATTTAGGAAAGCTACTAAAAGGGAAAAGGAACCTGGTAAAGACTTAGAAATTGAAATTTTTACAATCATTCATTAAGTCATTTGTACATATTGCATTAACTGACAGTAAAGAATATAGAGATGAGAACTAGGTAAAGAGATAGCATATAATATAAATACCATAAACGATACTTTTAAAACTCTCTTAATTTTACTTAGATGAAAAAGAGAAAATCTCATAACGAAGGTAGCATTTATTTCGGTATTTAGGATGCCTAAATGTTCTCAAAGAGGAAAAGGGCTGTGAGGATAGTGATAAGTATTGAGAAGGAATTTCCAGAAAGAAAGATGTGCAAATGCAAAAATACATGAGAAGACATTGCATAGTTGGAGAAGGGAGATGTCAATTCTGCTAATAAACAATGTTTTCCATGGTCCTCACAGAGGCCACATGCACATGTACTAGGTTTTTCACCTCAGAATCAAATCCTTTCCAACAGCAATCCTAAGTGCCACAGTTCAACTCATGGACTGATTCACTTTAACAAATTTCAATAGGGGATAATCTCAGGACAACTGGCACTGTCTGACTTCACGATGGGACCATTCTCTCCCCCATTTTCTCTGTCTGCCTCTTCATCACAGAGACATTAGTTTAAGTGTGCTTAAAACATTAGTTTGTAGTCCTTAAAAGCACTGTAGGCTTACCCTGTAAGTCACAACCATGATTATGTATATGAGACTTTAAAATGCTGATTTTCCTTGAGAAATGCTAGTGAGCTAAGGAAATTGATGCTTAATTCTTAATTGTACACTGCTTCAATTCAGAACTAAAGGTAGTAACACATTGTCTTTTGTTGTGGGGAAAGGTTTTGAATTATGAGTAAGTACCTTTATAAACTTCTGAAATTTTGGAAAGATAGATTATATGAAGAGACAAAATATTGAAAATTCTGTTCAATAGCAGGTTGTTGTTAGCCTGACTTTTAGAAGTGTGACTGGTTTGACCCAAGGAAGTAACCTCTTTACTTCATAAATTATGAAGACTTTAGCTTCTGAAGAATGCATAAAAAGATACCTGAAGATTATTGCTAACAGATGGACTGTTACAGATATGTCTACTCTAATGGCTGAGACTTACCAGAATAAGAAGATGAGGGTGGAGTGGGAGCTTGTTTGGGGGCTTCTGTTTTTTTGTATTCATATGTTGGAAGAAGGGCTGATCAGTATGTGACTTTTTAAGAATGTATGTATTTCTAGAATGAAATTTCTAGAGGGCAATCTAGAGGACATTACTGTTCAGATTTTAAGGATATCATTACTTGGTGTACTTGTATAATGCTACCTAGTACCCCTGATGTTACAAGATGTCCTGATCCATAGCTAGGAGAAGAGAGGATGCCTTCTTGGTCTCCTTCAGAGTTTCTCAAAGCGTAGCTGAGCAACCAGCTACATCACAATCATCTGGGAGGTTTCTTTAAAATTTCAGATTCCTATTGCCACCTTCAGGGATTCTGTCTCAATATTCTGGAGAAGGACTCAGGAATCTATACTTTCAACAAGTACCCCAGCTAATTCTGAAGCAGGTGAGAAATACTGAGGCACGCAATAATGGTATAGGACAAATTAATGATAACCACTACAAACTTCAAAAGATAGTTTCCTAAGTGAATAACATAGTTGATTTCATAAAACTATTATTGATTTTTGCTACAGTGATAAATATTAATAGTTATTCTATAAACTTGTTACTGAGTTAGTAATATAGCTGTATATTTCTCAAAAGAGCACATAAAAAATAAAGGGGATTTTTGAAGACTTTTATCAAAACACCATTCTATAACAGAATCATATTTCAATAGATTTACACACAAAAGTCCTTTTACTACAAAGTCCTTAAGGGAATAAATACTGTTCAAAGAATTTTTTTTACCCCTAGTAGTAGTCCCCATTTCTGATACCCTCTCTGTATTATGAAAAGGACCGTAATCTGTTCATCCTAATCCTACCCGCAAACATGTAAGTTTTTAAAATAAGATATTATTTAAAATATTTTATGTGTACTCAAATAAAGGAGTAATCAAAAGTGATAAATGCCAAAAAAACAATGGCTTTGTTCAAGCTATTCTTGCATGGATATGGACTAGTGAATTAATCTATTATATGGGATGAATAATAGAATCTGTTATAAAATGATAGAGAATTATTATTATGGGACAGCTGACTAGACATAAAAATAATCTGATTACATTAAGCTAGAGGCTATCATGATATCCACTGAAAGAAAACTATAAATATATATATGATTAAATATACATATATAAATATGCATAATTTAAGACTTATTAATGTAAGATACTTACTACTATTAATAACGTAGTTTGGAATCATTTTACCTTTTAATATTGCTGCTGAAATTCCAATGGTAGCACAAAGTAGGGGGGAAAGCAAAGGCATTAAAGAGTTATATGAAATAATAATTTGCCTATGTTTTTTATGTGTCTAAATGCATATATGTAGGAAAGAAGATCAAAATTCAGAAAAACGGCACAGAAAAAAAAATCAGGTAAATAGAGGGATTTAAGAAGATAAGAAAACCTTTGTATTCTGTTGTTTTCATCTATACCGTCTTACATACATCCTACTCGCTGACTCCATTGCCCTTAAATAGACGACATTTGAAAGACTCTCAAAAGAAGAGCAAAGCAATACAAGATGATGAGACAAAACACTGCTTAGGACAGCACCAAATTATCACCAAACATCTGGATTCTAAAAACGATGTCTCATTTGAAGGTTATATTGAATTGAATCAGTTTCCTGTATTATTTATCAAACAACCCCAGGGGAAACAACAACACTGTAGGAATTATACAATTGTATCCATTTAAGGATGTGGGAGGAGTCTCTATGGATAAAAAAGACTGCTATGATAAACAGGCTCATAGCCTATGTGTGATGGCTCACTTTCCCGCATTTCTCCTCTATTCCTTGGATATGAAAGTATAAAAGAACACTATTACTAAGACCTCATGTTTATATAGCAATTTGGGCTTCAAAGAGCTTACAAATTACTAAAAACATTTTGGCCTAGGGAGGACTATATATACATACCCATGAATTAAAGTCACTGTCTTGCATCAGTCATTGATAACTCTTGTTATTTATAAATATCTGTGAGATAAACTTAGATTTCAGGAGGAAGAAGCTGCTAGATTTTTATTGCCTTAACAAAGACAGTGGTCATTTGATGATAGGTAACCTGGTGAGACCCAACTATTCATTAATGCATTGTATACAACATCATTCTATGTAATCTCTTCTTATTCCTTATAAGAGAAATATAAGATGCAATATAGTGAAATTGAATGGTAAACACCTCTGGATATTAAAATGACTCTCGATGTAATCTCTTTCACTGAGCAAAATCATGGCAAAAATTGTAAATTATATATAAAAATGTAATTCTAAAAATCCTTACCCAGAAAACAAAGCAAAATAAATATTTTACTACTCTAATTTCCAAAAGAAAAATGCATTTTGAAACCATCTTGTAAACATTATCTTAATTTCCAGTGAGCCAAAAAAAATACCCAAAAAACTTTTGCAACTCATTTTGGTATGAACCTATTAAAATAAATGCTAAGTAGAATTTAAAAAAAAAATTTTTTTTTACCCTTACCTCGATCTTTTGCTTTATCAGAAAGGAGCACTTCCACTTCTTCAAATTCCTGGATAGCATCCAGTATGATACTTCCCTCTTTGCTGAATAAAAATAGCATGGGAATCTTGATGTCATCCGTGTCCTTTCCATCACCTGCCATCTGGAACAGAGGGGCAGTATCACTGCTGCTTCCCTCATTGTCATCTAGCAGAAAATGAAGAGAGCAAACATTTAAAAACATTCCTTCATTAAAAAGATCTACCTACCAATTTACTGTTTTTACCAGTTGATAGCCTATAAATTTGAATTAAATTGTCACATATAATCTTCATTTTAAAAAACAAATATACTTTTAGAACCATTAATTTTACTCTTAGATATTTATCCTAAGGAAATAATTCAAAAGAAGTAAAAAATTATGTGACCAAAGTTTATTGGTGTGCTATTTTTAATTGTGAACAACTGTAAACCATTATAGGCAAGTAACTGATGGAACATAAAAAAACACAATGAACATTAAGTGAAAATAGTACAGCAAAAAATTCCATGATTATGACTAAAAATTTCATGTTAGAAAGCCTAGAAATGAAAAAATTCAAAGATTTGGATTAGTCATAGAAGTATGAATGAATTTTTATTATGGTTCACGATATCCTCTAATGGCATTATATTATTTTATCAAAGTACAAACTGGTAAGGTTTTAAATATAATTTTCACAAAGAATAATTATGACTATAGTGGTTTTCTTCTACAGGCTGAAATAAACAGTATTGTTATCTTGCACTGGCTAAATAATAGTAATTAGACTGATAAATACTCTCTTTTATCAGAGATACCACACATGTCGACTTCCAATTTTACATGCCTGGCTCCTTGGAAAATCTGCCTGTCTCATCTCAGAGTACTTGTTCTCACAGACCCTGCTAAGTGGAGAGTAGAGCAAATGGCCCACTTCTTAGCAACACTAACTAGGCAAAGGATGGCTATATGACCCAAAGAGGGCAATTAGTATCTCTGGGAAACCTGGAACCGGCACACAATGTTTCAATTAACGATGGCTAGTGCTCCAGTTAAGTGACACAGACTCAAGGCTGAATCTGCAATTTTTGAATGGCCATTTTGGAACTGATGAATCAAGAAGGGGCAGGCTGGTAAGTAGCTGGAGAATGAACCAGAATTACAAAGAGAAGCAGAAAAGAGACCCCACAAAGATCCAGAAAGAGAGAGAGGTGTAAACATTGTTAGCATAATTCCTGATGATTTTTAGTTCTCACTTCTACTTCCTGGTAAGGCCCAGTTGCATTTCTTACTGTTGGAATTCAACAAAATAATCTATTTCCTTGCAATAAACAAATCTCTGTAACCAGCTTATGTAAATTACTATCTCTTAAAGTCAAATAGACCTCTAAGTTAATTTATACTTCTATTACTTATAATAAAAAAACAACTGAAAACCTATGGAGAACTTCCAGGAAGACGGTGGAATGAGAAGAGGAAAAACTCATTCCTCCACCAAAAACACTTAGAGAACAGGCAGAAACAGTTCAAAGCAGCAGTTCGGAGTCTCAAGAGAGCAGACAAGGACGACTGCAACATACAAGGACAAGCTGGATGATGAAATGGAGAAGCTACAACTGAGAAATTACAGTGAGTGCACTCGACCAGGGCTCCCGGTGCCCATCCACCACCCCCAAGGCGAGGAGCTGTGAGTTGGCCTGGGTGGTTCTCATCTGGCTGGCAAGATGCAACACAGTCCTGATCCAACAACTGTTGGCCAATAGAGTTAACCATCTGGGTCCCACAGCCTTGAACCTTTCTACATAAGAGCCCAGGGTGCTCAAGCTCCACAGAGAAGCTATGGCAAGTGACTGAGCTCCACTGTGGATCTCGGTGCTCCCAACCCTGAGACCAGCAGCTTCAGGTTCTTGCCTAGATGGCTGCTGGGGTCTGGGAGAAACTGAGAGGTCCTCTACTTAGGAAAAGAGGGGGATAGGACACAGTTCTGATCCAACAGCTGGCTGGCAAAATTGATGCTCTGGATCTCACAGCTTTGAACTTCTCTACAAAGGAGCCCAAGGTACTCAGGCCTCCACTACTTCCACAAACACAAGCTGCAGTGAGTGACTGAGCTCCACTGCAGTTCCTGGCGCCCATCCCCCATACCCAAGGCTGATAACCTCAGGTCAGCCTGTACCCTGCATGGCTGGCTACTGCAGTCTGGGAGAGCTGGGCATGTTTTCTAGCCAGGATCAGAGGGGGTTGTGATACAGTTCTGATACAACTGTTCGCCAGCACAATTGGACCACTGGGTCCCCAGCCTTGGTACTTTCTAGATGGGCACCCACAGCACCACAGGGTTATTATTCCCACCTGCCTCAGAAACAGAGGGGTGAGGGCTAAAAAATGACTTACCTTTGTATGGTGTTGAGGAATAAGTTGTTCTGCTGGAAGGCTGGGAAATTACAACCTTGGGAAGCTGTTTCTCTGACCCTCTCTCTAGGACCCGTTGGAACAGGTGTGCACCCCCTGTGTGTGAGCATGGCCCTACTTTGGCTAGGAAATACTGAAGAACCAAGTGCCAAAGGAGACCCAATCAAGAACAAAATATTACATGAGAGGGAAGCCAACTTTCAAAATATTCTTATCAAGAAAAGAGCAAAAAATCACAAGGCACACAAAAAACAAGATATGGCCAAGACAATCAAATTTAAAACTGAGAGGAGATACAGAATTTGAAATAAGTAATCAAAGACATTCAAACAAATCTCCTAAATAACTTCAATGAGTTGGCTAAAGAGATAAGGGATAATAAGAAGACACTAGGAGAGTATAAAAAAGAATTTAAAAGAATACATAGAAAAACAGAAGATCTTACAGAAACAAATGATTCTGTAGAGGCAACTGAAAATATACTAGAGACATAAAACAACAGATCTGAAAAGGCAGAAAAAAGGATCAGCAAATTAGAAGACAAACCAAGTGAATTTGAACAGGCAAAAAAACAAATGGAGAAAAAAACAGAAAAATTTGAGCTGAGTCTCAGGGAATGATTGACAATATGAAAGACACAAATATATGCATCATAAGTATCCCAAGAGGAGAAGATAAAGAACATATGAGGAAATAATAGCAGAAATTTCCCAACCATTATGAAAAACAAGCATGTAAATCAAAAAGCCCAATGTACTCCAAACAGACACATAACAAGACTCACACTAATCAGACAATCAAATGCCAGAGAAGGAGAGAATCCTGAAATCAGCAAGAGAAAAGTGATTCACTAAATAAGCTACATAAAGCTAAGTGCTAACTTCTCATCAAACACCATAAAGGAGAGAAGGTAGTGGTATAATATATTTAAGAAACTGAAAGAGAAAGATTTCCAGCCAATAATACTTTATCCAGCAAAGCTGTCCTTCAAAAATGAGGGAGAGTTTTAAAATATTCAGATGAACAAAAGCTGAGAGAATTTGTTAACAAGAAATCTGTCCTGTAAAAAATATGAAAGGGAGTTCTGCTGACTGAAAAAAAAGAAAAAACAAAGGAGAGAGAGACTTGGAAGAGAGTATAGAAATGAAGATTATCAGCAAGGATAGCTAAAAGGGGAAAAATAGAGATAAAAAATAAATCTGAGAAGCAAAAGCCAAAGGATAAAATGGTCAAAGTAAGAACTGCTTTTACAGTAATAACACTGAATGTTCATGGATTAAACTCCCCAATAAGAAGACACAGACTGGCAAAATGGATAAAAAATATGTATAATCCATCTATATGCTGTTTACAAGAGATTCATTTTAGACCCAAAGATACAAACAGGTTAAAAGTGAAAGGATAGAAAAAGATATTCCACACAGGTAGTAACCAAAAGTTGGGGTAGCTATACTAATATCAGACAAAACAGACAAAATGTTCTAAGAGACAAATAAGGGCACTATATATTAATAAAAGGAACAATTCACCAAGGAAAATTAACAATCATAAATATTTATGTACCTAATTAATTAAGGTACCCCAAAGTACAAGAGGCAAACACTGGCAAAACTGAAGAGAGTAACAGATGTCTCTACTACTACTGCAACAATACTGTGAAACTTCAACACACCACTCTCTTCAACAGATGGAATATTTAAACAGGATGAATAAGAAAACAGAGAACTTAAATAATATGATGAATGAATTAGACCTAACAGACATATACAGAATACTGCACCCCAAATCAGCATGACATACATTCTTCTCAAGTGCTCACGGAATATCTCCAGGATAGACCACATGCTAGGGCATAAAACATATCTTAATAAACTTAAAAAGATTGAAATTTACAAAGCACTCTCTTTGATCATAATGGAATGAAGCTGGAAATTAATAATAGCTGGAGAACTGGTAAATTCACAAACATATTGAGATTTAAACAAGATGTTCTTAAACAATACTAGGTCAAAGAAGAAATTGCAAGGGAAATCACTAAATATCTTGAGATGAACGAAAACAAGAACACAAACATATCAACACTTATGGGATGCAGTGAAGGTAGCGCTGACAGGGAAAATGTATAGTCCTAAATGCCTACATTAAACAGGAGGAAAGAGCTAAAATGAAAGACCTAATTGAACACCTGGAGAAACTCAGAGAGAAAACAGCAAACTAATCGCAAAGTAAGCAGAAGGAAAGAAATTGCAAATATTAGAGCAGAAATAAATGAAATAGAGAACAAAATCACAATAGAGAGAATAAATAAAACCAAATTTGGCTCTTAGAGAAGATAAAAAAAACCTGACAAACCCTTAGCTAGACTGACAAAGAAAAAAAAGAGAAAAACAAATAGATAAAATCAGAAATGAGAGGGATGTCATTACCATGGAGACTGAAGAAATTAAAAAGATCATAAGAGGATACTATAAACAGCTGTATACCAACAAACTACACAACTCAGATGAAATACACAATTTCCTAGAAATACACAAACAACCGACACTGATTCCAGGAGAAACAGAAGACTCCAATAAACCAATCACAAGTAAAAAGATTGGATCAGTCATCATAAACCTCTCCAAAAAAGAAAAGCCCAGGACCAGATAGCTTCACAAGTGAATTAAAATCATTTCAAGATGAATTATACCAACTGTGCTCAAATTCTTCTAAAAAATTGAAGAGGAGAGAATACTACCTAATTCATTCTATGAAGCCATCATCATCCTAATACCAAAGCCTGAAAAGGACACTGAAAGAAAGGAAAACTACAGACCAGTATTTCCAATGAATATAGATGCAAAAATCCTGAATAAACTACTGGAAATTGAATCCAACAGCCATTAAAAGAATCACACACTATAATCAAGTGGGCTTTATCCCAGATATGCAAGAATATTTCAACTCAAGAAAATCAATTAATGTAAACACATCAACAAATTGAAAAAAAAAAACACATGATCATCTCAACTGACGCAGAAAAGGCATGTAACAAAATCCTACATTCTTTCTTGATAATAACACTTCAAAGAACAATAATCAATGGAAAATTCCCCACCATGATAAAAGTATATGAAAATTCCACAGTAACATCACCATTCTCAGTGTTGAGAGACTGAAAGCCTTCCCTCTAAGACCAGAAACAAGAAAAGGATGCCCATTCACCACTGTTATTCAACGCTATGCTAGAAGTTCTAGTTAGATAGGTTAGACAAGTACAAGAAATAAAAGGCAGTTAAATCAGAAAGGAAGAAGTAAAACTTTCACTATTTGCAGAAGACATGATTGTATCTTTAGAAAGTCTGGGAAAATCTACAACATAGCCATCAGAGCTAATAAATGCGTATGGCAAAGTGACAGGATACAAGACCAACAGTTTAAATCAATAGTGTTTCTATACAGTAGTAATGAGCAATCCAAGGAGGTAATCAAGAAAAAAAAAATCCATTCACAATAGCAACTAAAAGAATCAAACATATACAAATAATTTTAACCAAGGATGTAAAGGATCAGTATACAGAAAATTACAAAATATCGCTGAAAGAAATAAAAAAAGATGTAAACAAATGGAAGGACATTTTGTGTTCATGGACTGAAAGGTTAAATATTATTAAGATGTCAATTCTGCTCAAATTGATCTATAGATTCAACGCAATACCTATCAAAATCTGAACAGTCTATTTTACTGAAATGGTAAGACTATCAATTTTATTTGGAAGGGAAAAGGGCCTGAAATAGCCAAAAACATCTCAAAAAAAGAAGAATGAAGTGGGAGGACTCATGCTTCTCGAGTTTAAAGCCTAAAATAAAGCCACAGTAGTCAAAAGAGCCTGGAACTAAGCTCAGTGGAATCAAACTGAGAGTGCAGAAATAGACCCTTAGGTCTATGGTCAACTGATTTTTGACAAGGCTGCCAAGTCTACTCAACTGGGACAGGAGAGTCTCTTGTATAATTGGGACCTCCTCAAAACTGAAGACTTCTGTGCTTCAAAAGACTTTGTCAAAAAGGTGAAAAGGCAGCCCACTCAATGGGAGAAAATATTTGGAAACCACACATCTGATAAGGGTTTGATATCCAGAATATACAAAGAAATCCTACAACTCAACAATTAAAAGACAAATAACCTAATTAAAAATGGACAAAAGACATGAATAGACATTTTTCCAACGAAGAAATACAAATGGATAAAAACCACATGAAAAGATGCTCATCTTCACTGGCTATTAGGGAAATACAAATCAAAACCACAATGAGATATCATTTCATATCTATTAGAATGGCCATTATTAAATAAACAGGAAACTACAAGTGTTACAGAGGATGTGGAGAAATAGGAACACATTCACTGCTGGTACAGCAGTTGTGGAAAGCAAATTGGCAGAAAGCTAAGCATAGAACAGCCCTCTGTTCAGCAAACCCACTACTCAGCATATACTCAGAAGAACTGAAAGCAGGGACATGAACAGATATGTGCATACTGATGTTCATTATTCGACGTGGCATTATTCACAGTTGCCAAAAGATGGAAACAATCCAAGTGTACAGCAACGATGAATGGATAAACAAAATGTGTTATATACACATAATGGAATATTATTCAGCAGTGAGAAGGAATGAAGCCCTGAAGAGCACAATAACATGGATGAACCTTGACAACATCATATTGAGTAAAATAAGTCAGACACAAAAGGACAAATACTGTCTGATCTCACTAATATGAACTAATTATACCATGTAAACCTATGGCTGTAGACTCTAGAATACAGGTTACCAGGAGATAAAATGAGGATAGAGAATAAGGAGCAGTTACTTAAGATGTACAGCACTTTTAGCTATGCTGAATTTAAATGAGATAGTGGTGATGGTAGCACATTATTGGGAGTATAATTAACAGTGCTACACTATGTGTGAGTGTGGTTGATAAGGGAAGTATACTGTCATAAATGTCAGTAGAAGGAAAGCCAGAAGTAACTTGGGAATGTATTACTCAGTAAATCTTGTGGTGCACAATGACAGTAATTAAGAGTACAAATATAAAAACTTTCCTCCATAAACTAGAACAGATCTATGAAACTATTACAAGGAGTTAATAATAGAGTGGTATACAGATAAAAAAAAATGCACTTATTGCAAATTATGGATTATAGCTAACAGTAACACCTTAATAGTTTTTCATCAACAGAAACAAAAGTACTCCAACAATGCTAGATCAATGATGGGGGAGATAAGAGATACAAGAAGTTTTGGGTGTTCTTTTTTTTTTACTTTTTTTTTCTCTCCTTGGCAAAATGAAAATGTTCTAAAATTGACTTGAGTGTTAAATGCACAACTATGTGATGATACTGTGAGCCACTGACTGTATACTTTGGATGGACTGTATGGTGTGTTATCTCAATAAAACTGCATTAAAAAACAATGTTCTTTTTTGTTCATTCATATAAATTTGAACCACTAAAAACAAAACAAAGCACTTTATCAGGAACAAAAAACTAAGGAGAAAAGTCACAATACTACAAAGTTTCCCTTAGAAGTTAAATTTTCTGAAAATAGGGATCATTGTCTCTTAGCCAGAAAATCCAGTATAGGACTCTGCACCTAACTAGCTACTAAAGAAAGCAGTTGACTTGCATATTATTGGTATCATTAGAATTAGACTTTAATGAAAACTAGAGGAAATTTAATATACTCTACAGAAAAAGAACTTTAAAAAAAGTTGATGCATATGGTCCAGACTATGTTTTTCATATTTTAATGCTTAGTTTTAAAAATCTCAGTAAGAGATGTTTAAAATGATAGTGATGGCAAGATATTAAGTACTCCAATAAAAATAATTTCAATGTGTAAAATAGCCAAGGATAAAAAGGATAATTTAAGTCAGGAGTCAGCAACATTTTCTGTAATCGGCCTAAAAATAAATAATTTAGGCACTGGGGGCCACATTGGGCAACGACTCAACTCCATCATTATAGCTCAAAAGCAGTCACAGACAACAAGCAAATGAATCAGTGTGACACATTCCAATAATTATTTACAAAAACAGACAATGAGCTGAATTTGAGCCATAAGCTGTAATTTGCCAACCACTAATTTAAGTTATTAATATAAATTCTCACAAAACTTACTTAACTAATGAAACCTATGCATTTACTCACTCAACACTGGAGTGCCCATAAAGGATAAGCAAAAGGACCAGTAAATAATCTCTCATTGAAATAAGTCTTAAAATCCCATTTTAAATGCTTTAATTTGTATTTATCCTTAACACAGACAGGAAATCCATTTTTCTTAAAAAAATTCTTTTTAAATCAAAATGGATTTTCCCTGCTAGAGAAGGGAATAGAGAAGGTATTCAGAAGAAATAACTCCAAAATTAGGGTGTGATTCCAGGTCTTCCAGTTTATTGAATGCAAATTCCTATTACTTAAAGCACAGAAAATTTTATTTCCCCTAATAGTCATGACCTGCTTATCATGATTATGTGATTTTTTAATTTTTTTCTCTGTAAACAAAGTAAAGCCCATCTTGAAGACATCGTGTTTAGTGAAAAAAGTAGACAAATATCATATGATCTCCATTATATGAAATAACTAGAATATACAAATTCATAAAGATAGAAAGTAGATTATGAAGGGTAGGGGTAAGTGTGGGGAACGGAGAGTTAATGCTTAATGGGCATAGTTTCTGTCTGTGGTGATGGAAAAGTTTTGGTAATGGATGGTGGAGGTGGTAGCACTACAATTAAATGTAATTAACACCAGTGAATTGTACATTTGAAAATGGTAAACATGGGAAATATGTTGTATATATGATACTACAATAAAAATTTATTTAAAAAAAGTCCTCCACTTCAAAAATAAATTAATACATAAGGCCCACTGGCTGAAACATGAAGAAAATATTTTGAAGGTAATTTATAGTTTTAGTACAAAAAGCCCCAAGGGGATGAAAGTCTGCTATCAACAAGTATTTATAACTAAGATATGTTAGCTACCAGGCTCAGAAATTATATATATTGTACTATTATATATTATAAACAATGAATTGGATATATATTGTATATTTATATATATAATCTTTAAAGCCTACAATGATAGTAAAAGATATTTTCACTGAAGCTCAAAAAATATTCTACTGAACGAATATCTAAAGAAACTGAAATTTTCCCATGTCTATGGCAAAGGCAGGAACTGCACTAAGATGTATCTGACTTCAAAGCCTGCATTTTGGTGGAGGAATGGATATTCTCCATGGCTCTCCACTGGAGGTGGCAGAGTACAATTCCTGCCTTTAGGGCCCTTTTGGATCTCATGAACACATTTTCTTATGCAACAAGGCATTGGGTGTTTTCACCTTTTCTCCCCTCTCTTGCATTTCCCACCCACCCCACCCTCACACCTGGTTCCAAGTATTTTTACTGGAATTAATATACAGATACCTAAATCTAGGCTTTAAAAGACAAATCAGATATACAGCAATGATTAGAGTGCCATTTAATTATCTAAAAATAATATGACAAAAACTCTGATAAAACTTTGGAAAAAAAAGGAAAACTCTGAAAAAATTATGTCCTTCTAGTTAACACAACAACATGGAAGATTACTAACCAATAACAATGCCTCCAATGGCTCCAGCATTCTGGATGTTGCGTGCCTTTTCTGCAAACATACACTGTCCTCTTTGTATCAAAGCAATTTTCCCCATCACTGCCTCAGGATTGGTAAGCTCTGAACAACCATTGTACGGTTTACTGCTTGCAACAAATCCTCTTGTCTGTAAAAAATAATAATAATAATAACTTAAATATTCTTTTAATTTCTCAAACCACTAGTCATATTAAACCTCAATACCTACCACTTTAAGGAAACTAGAATTCACTTCTTTTCTAATGGTAACATATCCAATATATAGTAGCATAAATTTCAATTTTAAATATTTTGCATATTACAGTACCCAACCAGTATTTCCACTGTGCTTTGTAATTTACAGAGCATTTTTATGTAAATTACTAAGACTGGTCTTTATAACTATTCTGAGTGAAACAATATAGATAATATTTCCATTATACACATGGGAAAACTGAGACTCATAATTTGCTCAAAGACACTGTGGTAGTTAGATTAGTTGTCAGCTTGGCCAGGTGAAGGCACCTAGTTCTGTTGCTGTGGACATGAGCCAATGGTAGGTGAATTTCATCTGTTGCTAATTACATCTGCAGTCGGCTAGGAGGCGTGTCTGCTGCAATGAGTGACGTTTAACTTAATTGGCTTGTGCTTAAATGAGAGAACCCAATGTAGCACAGTCTAAGCAGCTCGGCATTCCTCATCTCAGCACTAGCAGCTCAGCCCAGGCCTTTGGAGATGCAGAAAGAAGTCACCCCGGGGAAAGTTGTTGGAACCCAGGGGCCTGGAGAGAAGACCAGCAGAGACCATCCTGTGCCTTCCACGTAAGAAAGAACCTCAGTGGAAAGTTAGCTGCCTTTCCTCTGAAGAACCAACAAAATAATTCCCTTTTATTAAAAGCCAATCCGTCTCTGGTGTGTTGCATTCCGGCAGCTAGCAAACTAGAACAGATATGGTACCGGAGAGTGGGGTGCTGCTGCGGTTTGCAAATGCCAGATATGTTTGAACGGTGTTTTGGATGGCTAATGGGAAGATTTTGGAGGAATTGTGAAGAGAATGATGGAGAAGACCTGGAGTGCGTGAAGGGACTGTTGGTGTAAATGGAACCACTGCCAGTCTTGACAAAGGAGGACACAAAAGGGAGAGATTGGAGTTCACAGAGTGAGAACCATGGAAGCTCGGGTCTGAAGCCAAGAAACCTTGGCCAGGAGAGTGGACCCACCCATATAAATGGAGAGGGTGAGTTTACCCTGAAGGGCGCGGATGAATCTCCCCTCTCATTGCAGTGGAAGAGTTGTGCAGCCTCAGGCCTTGGAGAAGGCAGAGCACGCTCCTTGGGGGACTGGGAGAGCCTGGCTGCCACCATGTGGAGGGGTTAAGCGTGTGCCCCAGAAATGGCAGAGAGCCCAGGGGTGGCCCTGATGCCTGGAGAGAGTGGAGGCCAGAGGTGGTCTCCTCGATGTTCCCCGAGGTTGATTTGGAAAGAGGCCGGCCACTGCATAGGCCCTTGGAAGGGGTGGGACTGCCACTTCCTATAGCCGAAGGATGAATGACTTTCAGACTTTGAAATCCCACAGCGCTTGCCCTGCAGGTTTTACATCTGTGTTTCTTCCAGTTTCTCCCTATGGAAATGAAAATCTGTATCCTGTGAATATCCTCCTTTGCATATTGGCACCGGACTTGTTTTGAGATTCACAGGTTCACAGCAAGAGAATTTTTTGCACCTGTTTAAGGTGATGTGAGTAGTTGCCAAGTTGACAAGGGGTGGACATGTGGTAGTTAGATTAGTTGTCAACTTGGCCAGGTGAAGGCACCTAGTTCTGTTGCTGTGGACATGAGCCAATGGTAGGTGAATTTCATCTGTTGCTAATTACATCTGCAGTCGGCTAGGAGGCGTGTCTGCTGCAATGAGTGACGTTTAACTTAATTGGCTTGTGCTTAAATGAGAGAACCCAATGTAGCACAGTCTAAGCAGCTCGGCATTCCTCATCTCAGCACTAGCAGCTCAGCCCAGGCCTTTGGAGATGCAGAAAGAAGTCACCCCGGGGAAAGTTGTTGGAACCCAGGGGCCTGGAGAGAAGACCAGCAGAGACCATCCTGTGCCTTCCACGTAAGAAAGAACCTCAGTGGAAAGTTAGCTGCCTTTCCTCTGAAGAACCAACAAAATTAATCCCCTTTTATTTTTTTTTTTTTTTTTTTTTTTTTTTTTTTTTTAAAGGAAAGACAGAGAGAAGGAAGGAAGGATAGAAGGAAGGAAGGGAGGAAGAAAGGGAAACATCTTTTAAACATTTTCTTGTTTTATTGTATTTTTGTTTCTCCGTTTTTGTTACATGGGCTGGGGCCGGGAATCGAACCGAGGTCCTCCGGCATAGCAGGCAAGCACTTTGCCCGCTGAGCCACCGCGGCCCGCCCCTAATCCCCTTTTATTAAAAGCCAATCCGTCTCTGGTGTGTTGCATTCCGGCAGCTAGCAAACTAGAACAGACACCATGGCAAAGTTGAGACCTGTAAGGAGATTCTCTATATACCCACACCCACACCCAAACAACAGCTAGGAACTTTTGATTTATTTGTTTACTTTTTAGAGTAGTTGTGGGTTTAGAAAAAAATCATGCAGAAAGTATAGAGTTCCCATATACCTACCCTAGGAATCATTTTTAAACCATCATTGTGACTAGAAAAATGTTTGAAAGAGGACAAAAATGATGTAGCATACACAAAACTATAAGCAATTCTTCTTCCTAGAAAAATTAACTCTACCAGAGAACTGATATTTTTAAGAGGTTAGTGTAAGCATGTTTTAATATCCCTCTCTCTTCCAGAATATAAACTCCTTCAAGGAATGGATCTTCATTGGTATAGTAAACTGTTACATACCAATATCCTACACAGTGCTCAAAATATAGTAAGCATTCAATAAATATTTGTGGCATGAATGAATCAATGTACAAACCTTCTATATAGCTTCAAAATACACACCAAAGAAAAAAGTATAATTAGGGGAAATAGAGTACACTTGGCTTTAGATTGTCAGGATACTTGGGTTCAGTCTTATATCTGACTACTCTGCAGACCACCTTCGACTGTCAGCTCTGTAGGTCTTTGTTTCCTATGTTGTAACCAAGAGATTGGACTAGCTTAGTGGTCTTCATAGCTTCCTTGGTGGAACCTCCAGGTCACATGCTCTCCACAGCCATTCGAGCAGAGCACATCTGCTTTCAGATGTTTCATACATGAAACTTCTAAGTCAGATTTCTGTTCAAAGAAAGGTTCTAGTAGTTGTCAGAAAGTCTGAAAACCATTTTAAAATCAAATAATGGTACTAAATTAGAGAAGATACCAAGAAATTGGACAGTATCTGAATGATACTTTAAATAAAATTCTAAAAGCAAAGTATAAGAAATCATTATACATTCATAAATATTACTCAATTTTCAAGACAGGCTTTTACTTTAACAAAATGTGTGAGATTGAATTTTAAGTTTTTTAAAATAAATTAAAACTGTTAGAGAAGAAACTAAAAAATTAGGCAATCTTTAACAATGTTTTAAATACAATTTCAACAAGCATATTATAAGTGTCCCCACCTCTTTATGTTTGGACAGATCCAGCCCAAACTGAGCAGGTCCAGCAGTCAATACTACCCTGCCAAAAAATGGGTGGGAAACAATTTGTACAGCTCGAGGAGGGAGCTGTTGTTCTTTTTGTTGCTGACTTGACAATTCAATCATCTCTTGCATGAACCTCAACCCATCTTCAGCATCAATTGAACTTGCAGCCTATAAAAGTAACAGATTAATTTTTATCTTTCCTTTCTGGAAAATGTCAACAATTTTTTTGCACCTATATAACCTTTTACTCTAAAATGTCTGCTTTTGGTTTAGGTTCCTTCCAAATATTTACAGCTTTATTTATCCTCAAAACCATTACTTTCAGAAACTGCACTTTCTGAAAATAATTTATTTGTGATCTGCATCAATATCTCTAACTGTTTTGGAGACCGCCTTCAATACAGACTGACCACTGAACTTCTACCAAAAACTCAAATGGTCTGTTTGTCTACTAGCTTTCCCTTTTAAGAAATAAGCTTCACAGCTGACCCATATTTTCTCTAAAATTATGAACTAACAATCAGATTAAATACAATTCAAAAAATAAGTATCAGGCATCTGTTATATCCCAGCACTTGTCTAGACACTGGAAAGACAGTCCTTTACTTTAAGGAGTCTGTATTTAGAGAAGAAAGACATTTAAAACTCACTATGATAAAATTCCTCAACAGGGAAAATGGAATAGGAACACAGACAAGGGAATGACTGATTCTGCCTGTGTAGATCTGGGAAAGACCGAGAATGACATCTGAATTCAATTTTAAAGGAGGAAAAGCTGAAGAGTACCTAACTACAGCAGAAAAAAAAAGGATGAATTCCTGACACTTCACAGAAAAATCAACAGGATAGACATTGGAAGAAAGAAAGGAGTTAAAGCCTATCCTGAGATTTCTAGCTGCAACGACTTAGAGAATAATGATACTGTTTACCGAAACAGAGAGAACAAGAAGAAGAGAAAAGGAGTGGAAGCAGGAAAGGAGTAAAGAAGGAAGAGATAACTCAGGTTTAAACATACTGGAGACTGAATGTTGGGTCTAGCACTCAGCGTTACATATCTAAGAAAATATGTGTTTCATATTTGATAGCTGAACTTGGGAAATGGATGAGACTGTCGAAGAAAAGAAAGGAAAGGGTATGATCCAGATTCTTTGGTAGCCCCTTCCTTCTCCAACGAAGGAGATCTACAAAGCAATAAACAAGAAAAGATAACCACAGGGATACTCTAGAATTAATGAAATGCTCTATAAGCCAAGGAAGGGAAAAATTTTAAGAAGGGCCAGCCAACCGTTCCAGAAAAGTTAAATCATACGAAGATTAAGAGCCTCTAGATGGCAATTATGTCATTGTGGCCTAAGTGAAAGTAACTTCATTAGAGATACCACTCCTACTATTTGGGAGTAAGAGAGACTGAAACATAAAGAAGCTGTCGGAATGCTCTGTAATGAAAGATGGATGTGGCAAGAATACACATAAAATAGAAATCAGAGAAGATGTGTAGTTGTAGGCTGAAGGAATACATCACAAACTATGCAGTTTTCTCAGAATCAATGTGCTGATAAGGTAAGTAACTTAAAGGTCCTATATAATGAAAACTTAAAATAAAAATCAATAGAGGACAATGGTGGCTTAGTGGCAGAGTTCTTGGCTGCCATGCCGGAGACCTGGGTTCATTTCCTGGTGCCTGCCCAAGTCAAAAAAAAAAAAAAAATCAATAGAAATTTTCCCCAAAAGAAATGTTATTATTCCTAGGTATAGACAAAATAAATGCAAATTTTTATTTCTTTGATGAATAAAATACTTAGATCCAGTAACTCTTTGAAAATTAATGTTAAATATAGAGATGAAAACATTAAAACTGATTATTAGCTTTTAAGATTATGCTCTAAATAAAAGTACTAGTAGAAAGACAATAGATTGAGACAGAAAACTTAGATTTGAGTTCTAAATTTCTATGATATTAACTTGAACAAATTTCCCAACCTATTTGTGATTTAGTTAATTGACTTATACTATGAAGGAGTTGGATTACATGACTTACCAAGATATTTTCAGTCCTAAAATTCTAATTCTCTAATGCTAATCCAACAATAAAAGCTTTTAAAGACCAGAGGAGGACTTCTGGAAAGATGGTGGAATGGGGATTTGCAGGGCTCCCTCTTCTTCCAAAAACAGCTAATGGACAGGCAGAAACTACCTGAAACAACTTTTCTGGGACTCTGGAGACCAAAGGAGTATTACAGAGTATCCAGGGAAAAGCAGGACTAAGAGACTGAGAAACAACAGGATACACATGCTCCTCAAGAATTCATGCATCATTCTCAAGGATAGACCATATGTTGGTCACAAAACAAATCTCAATAAATTTTAAAAGACTGAATTTATACATAGCACTTTCTCTGACCACAACAGAAAGAAGCTGGGAATAAATAACAGCAGGAGAACTGGGAAATTCACAAACATATGGAAGTTAAACAACACACTCTTAGACAATCAGTAAGCCAAAGAAGAAATTGCACAGAAATTAGTAAATATCTTGAGATGAATAAAATGAGAACATAATATATCAAAACATAAGGGATGCAGTGAAAGCAGTGCTGAGAAGGAAAATTATAGCTCTAAATGCCTACACTAAACAGGAAGAAAGAGCTAAAATCAAAGATCTAACTGAACACCTGAAAGAACTATAAAAATAACACTAAAATAAACACAAAGAAAGCAGAAGTTAAGAAATAAAGATTAGAGCAGAAATAAATGAAATTGAAAACAAAAAAACAAGAGAGAGAATCATGAAACCAAAAACTGGTTGAGAAAAATCAATAAAATTGACAAAGCTTACCTGTACTGACAAAGATAAAAAAAGAGATAAGATGCAAATAAAATCAGAAATGAAAGAGGGGATATTTCTAGTGACCCCATAGAAATAAAAAAAGGATCATACGAGGATACTATGAACAGTTGCATGCCAACAAATGTGATAACTTCAATGAAACTGACAATTTTCTAGAAACACAAGGACAGCCTACGCTGACTCCAGAAGATATAGAAGACCTTAACAAGACAATCATGAGTACGAAGACCGTATCAGTCACCATAAACCTCTTAACAAAGAAAAGTTCAAGACTGCAGGTGAATTCTACCAATTATTCCATGAAGAATTAATACCAACCTGCTCAAACTCTTCCAAAAAACTGAAGAGGAGGAACACTCACCTAACTCATTCTATGAAGCCAACATCACCCTAGTATCAAAGCCTGAAAAAGACACTGCAACAATGAAGTGAGACACTACCTCACACTTATAAGAATGCCTGCTATTAAACAAACAAGAAGCTATAAATATTGGAAAGGATGTGGAGAAATTGGGATACTTATGCATTGCTGGTGGGAATGTATAATGGTACAGCCACCATGGAAGACAGTTCAGTGTTTCCTTAGAAAATTAAATATCGAGTTACCCTATGACCCAGCAATATTACTGCCTAGTATATACCCAGAAGAGCTGAGAGTAGTGACACAGACAGACATTTGCACACGGATGTTCATAGCAGCATAATTCACAATCGTGAGAAGATGGAAACAATCCAAGTGCCCATCAACAAACGAGCAGATTAACGAAATGCAGTATATACATACAATGGAATATTATGCAGCAGTAAGATGAAATGATGTCCTGAAGCACATGACAAAATGGATGAGCCTTGAGGAAACAATGCTGAGCGAAGTAAGGCAGTCACAAAAGGATAGATACTGGATAATTCCACTTTCATGACTATGGTAAAAGTAAAATCAGAGGCTTATAATACAGAATATAGGGGACCTAGAAATACATAGAAACTAGAGCTGGGTGAACAGTTAGCTAATGAGGCTGAACTTAAATGTAAGGGAATAGATAGAAGTGAAAGCAGTTCATTAGTGGGTCTATAAGTAATACTATCATATTGAGGTAAACATGATTAAATGAGGCTGTATAGACCCATGTGTCCCACTGATTAACACGACCAATATAAATATGTTCTTGCATGAAAAAAAAAGATACTGCAAGAAAAGAAAATTACAGATCTATCTCTAATGAATACAGAAGCAAATATCCTCAAAACAATATTTGCAAATCTAACCCAGAAGCACATTAAAAAAATTATATATCACAATCAAGTGGGTTTTATCCCAGGTATGCAAGGGTAGTTCAATGCAAGAAAATCAATTAATGTAATGCACTACATTAACAAATTGAAGAGGAAGAGCCACATGATCATGTCAATTGATGTAGAAAAGGCATTTGACAAAATCCAGCATCTTTTCTTGGCAAAAACACGCAAAAGATAGCAACAGAGTTCCCCATTCCACCATCTTTCCAGAAGTACTCCTGCAATTTCTTCTTTGGCCCACTGACTGTCTAAGAGCATGTTGTTTTACCTCCACATAGAGGACAGAACATGGTAAAAGGGATATAAGAAAAACCCACAGCTAAAATCAAACTAACATCATGTTGAGAGACTGAGAGCCTTCACTCTAAAACTGGAAGCAGGACAAGGATGCCCAGGCATAACTGCTATTCAACATTGTGCTAGAAAATACAGCAAGAAAAGTTATGCAAGTACAAGAAATAAAAGGCAGCCAAATCAGAAAGGAAGAAGTAAAACTTTCACTATTTGCAGAAGACATGATTCTATATTTAGACAGTCCAGGAAAGTCTATAACAGCGTTACCAGAGCTAATAGATGAGTTTGGCAAAGTGGGAGGATGTGATATCAACACACAAAACTCAGCAGCATTTCTATAAACTAGTAATGAGCAATTTGAGAAGAAAATCAAGAAAAAAAATCCATTCACAATAACAACGAAAAGAATCAAGTATCTAGATATAAATCTCACCAAGGATGTGAAGGATCTGTACACAGAAACTACAAAGCATTGCTAAAAGAAAATTTAAAAGACCTTAATAAATGGAAGAACATTCCATATTCTAAATATAGCTAAGATTTCAAATCTGCCCAAACTGATAATCAAAATCCCAACAGCCCACTTTGACAAAAGGGAAAAGCCAATTATCAAACTTATTTGGAAGAGTAAGAGGACCCAAACAGCCAAAAATGTCTTGGAAAAGGTGGAAGTTGTAGGACTCACAACTCTTGTCTTTAAAGCATATTACAAAGCTTCAGGAGTCAAAACAGCCTGGTACTGGCATACAGATAGATATATTGATCGATGGAACAGAACTAAGAGTTCAGAAACAGAGCCTCACATTTATGGTCAACTGGTTTTTAAAAAATCCTGCCAAGTCCACTCAACTGGGGCAGAACATTCTCTTCAATAAATGGTGCTGGGAGAACTGGATATCCATTTCCAAAAGGATGAAAAAGGAGACCTATCTCACACCTGATGAAAAAAAACTAACTCAAATGCATCAAAATTTTAAATATAACAGCCAGGACCATAAAACTCCTAGAAGAAAATGTAAGGAAGTATTTTCAAAATTTTGTGGTTTCTTAGACTTTATACCCAAAGCACAAGCAATAAAAAAAAAAAAATAGATAAATGGGACCTCCTCGAAATTGAAGACTTGATAAAGAATTTTGTTAAAAAAGTGAAAAGGCAGCCTACTCAATGGGACAGAATATTCGGAAACCACATATCCAATAGGGCTTAATTTTCAGAATATAGAAAGAAATCCTACAATTCAAGAACAAAAAGACAAACAACCCAATTAAAAAAAAAAAAGGACAAAGATGTCTTGAAAAGACATTTTTCCAAAGAGAAAATACAAATGGTTAAAAAACACATGAAAATATGCTCAACATTACTAGTTATTACGGAAATGCAAATCAAAACCACAATGTAATTTCACACCTACTAGAATGTCCATTATTAAAGATCACAAAACTACAAATGGAGAGCATTTGTAGAAATAGTAACACTTACAATAATGTGCTCACAGTAATGGGCTGGTGGGAATATAAAATGGTATAGCCACTGTGGAAGGCAGTTTGACTGTTTCTCAGGAAGCTAAGTATAGAACTGCCATATGATCCAGCAATACTGCTCCTAGTTATATACTGAGAAGAACTGACAGCAGGGACAGACATTTTCACACCTATGTTCATAGTGGTATTACTCATAATTGTCAAAAGAAAGAAACAACCCAAGTGTTCATCAAGTGATGAATGGATAAACAGAATGTGGATATACATGTGATGGAATATTATTCAGCTGTAAGAAGAAATGAAGTCCTGATTCATGTGACAACATGGATGAACCTTGAGGACATTATTTTGAGTGAAATAAGCCAGATCTTATGATCTCACTAATGTGAACATAATATAATGAGCAAATTAATGGAGTTAATATCTAAAATATAGGTTATCAGAGGATAGAATTAGGGTATAAAATGGGGAGCTGATGCTTAATTTGTGCAGAATTTTTATAAAGTTGATTGCAAATGTTTGGAAATGAATAGAGGTGATGGTAGCACATTATTATGAGTGTAATTAACAGCATGAATTGTGTGTGATTGTGGGTGAAACTGGAGGTTTAGGGTTGTGTATGTCACTAGAAGAAAAGCCAGAGGATGAAACACAGGACCATATAATACCAGGAACCTTGTTGTGGACAATGAAGGTGGTTAATATTACATATATCAGAATGTTCTTCCATGAGCTAGAAGAAATGTATGTTACTATTTTGAAGTGTTAACAATAGGGTGGTATTTGGGACAAAATACACCCAGTACAAACTATGGACTATAGTTAACAGTAATATTATACTATTCTTCCATCAACTGTATTTAAGGTACCAGACCAATACTGTGTCAATAATAGGGGTATATAATGAGTATGGGATTTTTCTTTTTTGGACCAATAAAAATCTTCTAAAATTGACTGTGGTGATGAAAGCACAACTCTGATTATACTGAGCCATGGACTTTATACTCTGGATGGACTGTATGGGGTGTGAATAAAATTACTTTTTAAAAAATATGAAATTACCAGAAAAGACAATTAATATCTCTGAACTGAGAACATGGGATGGATAACTTGATAAAGATGCTGTTTTTGGTAGGAGGCTGTAAGAGCCAATTTATGTACAGACAAATGAAATGGGCACTTATAGGAAGCCAGGTATACTCATGCATTTTACTCAGTAAATACAATATTCTAGGTGCTACACTAGCACTAGGGATACAGTAGAGAAATAAAACAAGTTCCTGCCTCCCTAAGTTTAAATTCTACTGGAGGAGACAAATCTATACAAATATATGTTATCTCTTATTATATATTACTTACACTTAGTATTACATATATTATATAATTATAATACCAGTAGTTATAGTTTTTATCAGAAAAAGTGGGCTAAGTGGACAGAGTGGTAGAGAGGGTGGTATTTTGAATAAAGCAGTTAAAATAGCCTTTAAAATATTTTTAACTTTTTATTTTGAAATAATTATAGAGTCACAGGAGAGTACAAGAAAATGTATAAAGAAGTCCTGTGCTCCTTTGAATTTTTCCCAATGCTCACATCTTACAATTAAGTACAATCTCAAAACCAAGGAAATGGCACTGGTACAATCCATAGAGCTTACTCGGATTCTACCCAGTTATACATGTGTGTATAGTTCTAAGTAATTTTATCACATGTGTAGCCTTGTGTTATCATCACTACAACAAGACATTGAACTGTGTATGTGAATTATATATCTCAGTAAAACTGTCAGAGGAAAAACAGTTTTAAAAAGTCAAATGTCATTATTTTACTAAAGCTATTGAGACCAAAAAGGGTAGAAAAGAGATGGTATCTAATTAGTACAGCAATTCTTACTTGGATTGCATGTTGGACCAACTGGACTCTCCCATCTTTGAGGTGAATCAAACTCACCCCCATCTTCTTCAGGATTTCTAAATGCTCAGGATTAGTGGCCATGAAATCTCTGGCTCTCAGAGGGGGTTTAGTCCCACTCCTGAAACTCTCCTCTCTGCTAAAAGTAATATAAGCAAGGCTTAAAATGATGTATTATAACTGGTGAAAAACATTAGTCAGATAAAAATAGTGTTAGATACTAGCAACATTGTTAGGTTTAGAACTAATGAAACTGGAATAACTAGAAATGGCTATTTTTGTACATATAATTTAGGTTACCAGTAAGTATTTTACACAGTTACAAAAGTATGTATATTGTCTATAAAGTAGTATTAGCCAACAATGTAACTATATGAAGGTGCAGAACAGGTTGGTTTGAGAGTATGTTACTATTGATCTTTTTCTCTAAAAATAGAGAGTCTCTCAGTATTTTAAAAGCAAAACAATATTTACATCAGTAAATGACAATGCTCATTTAAAAAATTTTTTTTTTAATTTTCCTTGCAATGGCCATTCCACTGTAACTATTTGGAAAAGAAAAGAAAATGAACTTATTAAGTCAAAAAAGTGTATTTAACAACCAAGAATAAGCACTCTCTGAAAACACAAAATGAAATAAAACAAAAACTATTTCCACTATATAGAAACTACAAGCAAAAGGATAAATATTTTCTACACATACAAGGCATGGAAATACTTGATGAAACTATTCTATATAAAAATGAGCTACGGAAAACTGCTATATGTTGCCCATTGACTATTATTACATAATTCATTAAAACAAAACTTACATTAAAAGTTCCATAATTAAAAAAAAGATTATTACTGCAGAATAAGCTTTACATCTAACTTTACTAATAATCTTTATTTTAATCAGTGATAACTATGTACCTCAACACTTTTGGTCTAACTGAATGTCTTCCTGGCCATTATATGTACTGTTCCTTAAGTTCCCTGTGATTTACTAAGAATTAACTTCGATATTAATAAATATAAAAAAATACATCTTACACTCTGATGATGCCTCTAGGACAGCTCTTATCCACCACATTTTTCAAGGGTTCACGAATGCTCTGAGCATACAATGGGTCATTAGGGAAGAGAATCTGAGTATTTGGACAAGTCCAATCAAAATTACTGTCATCCAATTCTGTATAATCTGAAGTCTACAATATAAAAGAAATTTATATATAAACAAAAGTAATTATTTTATTCAACATTGTTTGTTAAAAGGAAACACTTAATTTAATGGAATGTAAGTGTATACTAGATGCAATTTTAAAAAAGCTAAATAAGAAAACATTAAATGTACTTTTCCTCTTACCATACTTATATATTGATGGAATTCTAATTATGAATTATTTTCACTTGGGAAAAAAAAAAGCCAAACACACAGATATTAAAAAAGAGAATAAGGTGTTTAATTCAAGAACATAACTCACTGTGTTCTTCTTGGAAATACTTTGATTTGTAGTTGAGAGCCAAAGTGGTAACAGATGGGCTTCTGTTGTAAAAATGTAATCTTCTATGTCAAAAATAATATCTTCTTTATCCGCAAATAACAGGTAAAGATATTTAAACATTTCAGCCAAGAAGAAAGAATCCATTCTAAAATAAAGGGTCACAAATAAATCCAAGAACATAAAAATACCCAAATGCCAACTATCAGAAAATCACACCCTTCTACAGAGAATGAATAGCAGGGAGCTAGGTATCCCTGATGAATTTTACTACTGAGAACCACTCAGAATGTTCAATTAAATGAACTTGATAAGTAACACAATTTTGATGGGGCGTATTATGCAACATTTAAGTGATAAAAAAGTGATATCCTTTATTTTTAAAATGTTACATGAACAAACAACATAAAAATCACATATACATTACGAGTAAAACTGCAAATATTTATATACCTGTCAGGAAGAGAATATGGGGAAATAAAGGGGTAAAAATATGTATGACTTTACAAAATGATTTAATATTACAATATTTTTAAAATATTTTAAAGAAAAGTTTTAATAAAACTTAAAAGTGGCAGGACAAGAGCAAGAGCATAGCTGTTAGATGGAGTTACAGTAAGATCAAATTTAAGTTTACGAATTCCCAAGGCATCCTAGGTTTTGCCTGTAATAACCTTAGTTTATCAGATAGGTTATACACTTTCAAAACTCTGGCCAAGTGTAATTCCTGGCACATAGTAGGCACTCAATAAATATTTATTCAATTGAATGCAAGTTTAAACAGTATTACTAAAGAAAGAGTTGGAGAAGCCATAGAATGCAGTGGTAAAGAATATAGGGGCTTCAGAAATAGAAAACCTTTCCACTAATTAACTGTCTGTTAGGATAGTTTTTAAGGGCTATGAGCATCAGTTTATTCTTCTACAAAAGGGCCACAGTAATAATCACATTGATAACACTGGTGTAAAGACTAAATGAGAAACATATATAAATTATTTAGTATAGCACTTGGCATACAGTAGAAACTCAAAAAACATAGCATTATTATTCTAATAGATAAATGTTTTTTATTTTGGAACTTACCTGTAATGTTCCAAAACATTTTTGCCATTCTGGATGTTAATCTTTTTAGAATGGATAAAACAATTCCCTGGCCAACCTGCATTAGATTTATCATAATTTAACCTTTTCTGGATGACTGACAGTTATCATCATGAGCAATTGCTACCTTGAGAATTGCAGATTGATGGGCAGGATGTTGGTTTTTGGCAAATTCTAGAATTGATTATGAAACAGATGATTTGCAAACACTTAGCATAGAGACATGGTAAGATCACTACAATATGATGCAAACACTTAGCATAGAGACATGGTAAGATCACTACAATACAAGCCAGGTAAATTTAGCAATTTACACAATGATGGGCATCATAGGATCTAACCTGTATTTAAAAACCATAACCAAATACACAAACACAAAGAAGGCATTAAGAATGTCAAATGTCTGAAAGCATGTTTATAAAATTGCTAACAGTGGTTAATCTTAGGAAGGGCAGGTAGAAGGTAAGTCTCAGGAAAGATTTTCATATTCTTTTTGCCATCTGAATTCTTCTCAGTAATCTTTTTTTTTTGGTGCATCGTTGGGAATCGAACCCAGGTCTCCTGCATAAGAAGACACACATTCTACCACCGAACCACCCGTGCACCCTCAGTAACCATCTTTTATTAAGAATATATAGATACTGGGCGGGCCACGGTGGCTCAGCAGGCAAGGACATTTGCCTGCCATGCCAGAGGACCCGGGTTCGATTCCCGGTGCCTGCCCATGTAAAAAGAAAAAAAAAAAAAGAATATACAGATACTGCCATTTTGAAAACTGAGCATATGTACATATGATGTATGTGGTGAGCCAGAGGATAGTGCTGGATCTACAAAGGGCCTTTAACTGAAAACTCTCAAGTGCCATGCCATGAGACACTGGTCATGGCCCTATCCAAAACTCTACCTAATAATTTAGAGGAAAATTTTACAAGACATGCTTAGCCAAACTGCAGCTCACTCAAAATTGGTAGTTTAGCTAACACATTAGATGACTGAGATACAATTCAATCTCTCTTTTGGTCTAGAGACAGAAAAAAAAGTCAGTAAAATGAAATTTTACTCAGATGAATATCAAGTTCTAAATTTACACTAAAAAATAAATCAGGGGAGGGCCATGGTGGCTCAGCAGGCAGAGTTCTCGCCTGCCATGGCAAAGGCCCAGTTTCGATTCCCAGTGACTGTCCATGCAAAAAAATTAATAAAATAAAAATAAATAAATCAGCAGATCAGGAACAGAGTGGAGTATATCTATTTGTCAGAAAGCCATAATTAAATATCAGAGCTCAGCTGATCACAAACTCACTGTGAGTTGAACATAATAATGCTGCTGAGAAAGTGAAAATATATCTAGTAATCCAAATGATGGAGATCAGTAGTTCTTAATATTTTGTTGAGTCAAATGCCTCCAAGAGGTAAAATGCTTCCCTGAGGAACACTGAGTTGATGAAGTAGTAATCCACATTTGGATAGAGGTTGTATAAGCCCATCAGCCCTTTAGAAAATTAGCAATCTAAATCCAGACGGTAACAGCGCTGCTGTGCTGGTCACATCTTGAGTATTAATTCCAGACATGATATTCAAAAGTCACTTTAATATTGGAATAAAGTCAGTATGGGGCAAGGACAGTGGCAAGAGGTCCAAAAACAATGTCATAAGGAATAGTTGATGGAGAAAATAAAAAAAGGATGTTAAGTTTAGAAAAATGAATCTCTCTCTAAAAAAAGTAAATGTCTTTCTCTGCAATTCCTTAACCTCTTACTCCTTTTAGCCTATAGCACCTATTTAATGTCCATGATTACTTCTTTACATATCTATATTCTTCACTAACTACCAGTCACAGGAGAACATGGACTTTGTCCCAATTTCTCCTTCCATCTTCACACCTAAGTATAGTGCCTATTATATAGCAGAGATGCTTAATTACAGTTCTTTGAATTAACTGCCTATATAACATAGTGTTCTAAAGCCAACATACCTTGATAAGAATTTTGACTCTACCTTACTAATTGTGTGGCTTTGGGCACAAGAGACCTAACCTCCTCTGTGCCTTGGTTTCTCCATCTATAAATGAGGATCATAAAAGAACTTATACCTCAGAGGGATGCTGTAAGAACCAAATGAGTTAAACATGTGAAGTGCCTAGATAAATGCCTGTAAAATAAGAGGCAGCCAATAAACGTTGCAACTAAAAAAAAAGCTATATTTTTCATTTCTTGTTATCATGTGCCTGCTTCCAGAAACCTATCCATTTCTCATCTGCTGTCATCAAGGAAAGGCGGTTCCAAGCTTAACTATTATCTAAACACTCTGACAGACTAAAGGACAACCCTATGAGCAGGTGGTGAGTGCTGTGTTTCTCATGTCTCTGGTCCCTCTGCTTGAAACTCCTTTGACATTTTTCTTCTTTCTAATTCTTGCTCATCATTTAAGACTCAGGATCTCCTCCTCTGTGAACCTTTCAGTGACTATCAGATCCTAACTTGCATTTCATGCCCCCTTAATACATTTCAAAGCACTGATAATAATGTGTTAAAGGCCTGTTTCTGCTTATCCTCAGTCATTCAACAAGGGAAAGGTCATGTTTTCATATCCTTAATCCTAAAAAAGGAGTATAGCTCCTGGCACATAAGAGGCCTCAATAAATCTGTGTGGGGTGAACATTAGTGCTCATTTAGAGATTTGTTATGCAATTCTAGCCACTCAGAAGCAAGCCCTTCCCACTTTTCTCCCTTATTTCTGGTTGTGTTGCTGTATTCCAGACTGTTAAAATAATAGATAAGTGACCTCTGAATAACTGGAACATCACTGAACATCATACTGACCAAAGCACAATTTTTATAGTTCAGTATATAATGTCACCCAGATCTATCCAGTATTGAATGAAACAGAAATTGTCACTGGTCTTCCTATTCTTCCAAATTAGCAACAGGATAAAAGTACCACACTAATCACAATATTGCTTTGAAGGAGTTTTTGACTGAACATGAATCATAATCCAGATCATTCATCATCTGGATAATTTCTAATATCTTATATAATATAAAAATATGTTAAGTAAAAAAAAAACACACAAAACCAAAAACATTCCCAATGCCAAGGTTCTGATATTCTGATATTTAATAATCATTCATTCATCTATCTATCTAAAACATCATTTGAGCATCTACTATACACCAGTCACTAAAGAATACAAACTTTTTGAACAATTTAATAGTATATTCAAGAGATTCAGAAAAAATCAAACAGAATGAACCAAGGTTTGCTTCCTCAAATACCCTTTGTAAAAGTGTTAAGCTTATCTGAATAGTAACTAGTAGTTATATTTTGAGTTAATAGTTACCCTGAGGAAAGGGGATATTAGGAGTTGTTTTACCTGTCCTCATGACTTCCAGTACGAACATCCTTCATGGCAGCAAATCCGCAAGGCACTCTAGCATATTTATTTAAATTTTCAATAAGTGTTTTCCCTACTTCAAGGTAGTAAGGATCTCCTGTAGCCTATTAAAAAGGAGAATATATACATACGTATATATAGCTTATATATTACCATATACCTATTCATTTATCAAATATTTATTGAGTACCTACTAGGTGCCAGGCACTTTATCAGATACTGGAATTCATGTTACACAGAATCTAGCTCTGAAAATAAGCTGTGGATTTGCCTTAGAGTACTTCTTAACTACATAATGGAAAGCTGTCCAATGGTATACTTTTTTTTTTTTTTTTGCATGGGCAAGCACCGGGAACTGAACCTGGGTCTCCAGCATGGCAGGTGAGAACTCTGCCTGCTGAGCCACTGTGGCCTGCCCCCAATGGTATACTTTTGCTTTTAACGTTCTAATGCCTAGAAACATTGCCTGACTGAAGGAAGGCAAGAGGCATGCTTTAGAAAGCAGCTCTACAATACAAAATTTATCTTTAAAGTAATGTTTAGAAAATTATTTTGAAAAGGTAAAAAGATGTCAATTCTTACAGAACTCAGTAACTCAGATTACATCAATAAGAACTGTGATATAAACAACCACTAAGACATTAAATGAGGATGCTAAAAACCCAGTTACCATTATAAATTAATGAGGTGTTCAACAGAGAACAGGGGCTTAAGAACAAAAAAAAGAGGTAAATTATCTTACTTTATATAAGAAGTAGGTACTTTCTGCAAATTCTGGCCTTAAAGGATGTTGAGCCCAGTGTACCCTGAAATCCGTTGTAAATGCCTGAATAAAACATACAAATTAAGCATAAAAAAATGGTTTCTTGAAAAATAAATAAGTAGTTCTAAAATATTCAGTAGTATACAAATTAGATCATAAACAGGTAATTAAAATATCAATCGTGGCATAATTTTTATCTAAAAAACATCAATCCTCACTCCTTAAAATCATAATTCCTTTTTGCAAAGGCTACTATGTTTTTAACCAATAAAAGCAAATTACTTTTAAAAATGATCATTTTGGCTATTCAGAAGTTCAGTAATGTCAGTACATGCACCCTGAAAGCCCATATAATTGTGTTTCTTATTTTTCATTATCTTTACTTTTTCCTCTTAATTATTATTTCCCTAGTTCTCATGTTTCTTTATATAATCTCAACTCTTCCATGGAATGAGACAGGGCATAATTTTAAAAACAAAATTAGTCTCACTTGAAATTATTCAATTATAGAGTTTTAAAAAAATGATAAAAATGAGTAAACAAAAACACTCATGAGAACCAAATAAAAACTTATATAAGTTTGATAAAGATGTATTTAGTTGAAACTATGTTATGTCTAATAAAACTTTATTTTCCAAACAAACATTTTAGAAAATAAAAAGTGGCAAGTTCTCCCTAACTGATGCATTTATGTAAAAGTTAGAATAATACAATATTGTAATTGGCATAGATTAGAAAAGATTTGAGATTTTTTTTTTTTACATAAATTAATGAAATGGCTGCATTATCCTAAACTAGCCTTCTCTTAAAATGTGAGGAAAAATGTAATACTGACAAACCAAAAACTATTTAAGAAATAACAAATTTAAAAGAACAAACAAGTTTTAAAGATTATATTTTTTACCTCTAAATTAGCAATTTATATAATATGCAAATTAGAATTCCAATTATTATTTGCTTACCTCTGGTAAAAAATTGTGTTTTTTTATCACCTGATATAACATTTCATGAGTTTCAATAGCAGGTCTAATATCCCCCTTTAAAACCTAGAAGTCAACAACAACAACAAAATTACCTAATAAAATATGAATTAATTTTAACTATAAGCATTATATAAACAGAAAAACATACATTAATAATTTCAAAATGTGAGTTTTAGTAATTTAATTTTAGAGACCACAAATGTACTTAATAATAGTCATTCTACTTTACTATTAAGAGCAAGAGTTCTTTTTACCTGTAAACCTGGAAAAAAGGCAAGCAAAGCATCCATCCAAGTCCGAGCATTCAGCATTGGTTTGTGGATATGAACATCAAGTAAAAGAGGTGGCTGGCTAATGTATCTCATTATGGCATCGTAGTGCTAAAAGATCACAATATGTGTTCATTAAAGTAGATGAAACAAGTTGTACTATTCAAAACATATTTTACTAAATAGAAATTCAACCTTTATTTAACATTAACTTACTAAATAATTATTAATTAGCTATTTAAATTATTTTAGATGGAAATCTTTTGAAATATATAAATTCACCTATTTTAACTCAGAGGTAGAACAATAATTACTATATTTAATATGAGCCCTTCTGAGGAGAACTGATCTGAACATCCCTGGACCTAGGGATCAGGCAATGATCAGTATGCCTCTGTGGCCCAATGATGCTAGTAGGCTAAAATAACAGGCTTCTATTTTATAGAATTAGTCTAGTTTTCTCCCATATTTAGGCAATGTGTTTCCCTTCTCAGCGAAAGTAATATTCTGGTGCTCACCACCACCTAAATTAATGCGACTATTCACTGTTGCAAGTTTTAAGACCCCCTGTATCTGCCTTTTATGTACACAGAAACTTTTTTTCCTCTTCTTTTGTCTTTTACCTCCTAGGTATTTCTTGGCTTTCAAAATAAGGGGTTCAAATGTTAGTCAATGAATAATAACAAACTACCAAAATTATTTGTCCCCCATTTGCCCCAAGAAAATCTTGTTAGAATCTAATAAGTAATATACATGACAGTGTTTTTTAAAATATTCAACTGATGATTTTTACTATTTTTTAAATTAACTCACGTTATTTAATAAATATTATTGAGTGTCTGATACATATGAGGCACTGTTCTAATCACTACATGTGCTTTAACTCATTTAATTCTCCCAATAACTCTATAAATAGTAGGAACAATCCCATTTTGCAGATGAAGAACTGAGGCATATAGTATATTTTTTGCCCAAAGGTACATAACTAGTAAGTGGGAGAACCAGTACTTATAATTACTATATCATACTGTCTCACAGGTACAATGGGGCAAATTAATGGGTAGGCCAAGAAAAGGTAAATTATTTCATAAAGAAAGTCGTGATACTGCTGATGTGTTTGCTCTATTAATTGCAGTTCGCTAAATTACAGATAAGGACAATCAATTCAGATTCAATAATCCTTCCCCCTTCCCAAAAAATATGCCTATGGTTCTGATCTTGACCTCATACAGACTTATAGACCTGCTTTTGAAATGAATAATCACTAATTTCTTCAACTCGCCAAGGCCCTGAATACTTAGTGTCATCAAAGACTAAGTCAAGCATCCATGATTTCAAAAAGAACTGGAATTTGAAAGCTAATTAGTAACCTATTTCAAAAAATTCTCTTTCTAGTACAAAAGAGTAGGTAAAACTCAAATCTACTTACTTTATCATTTATTGACAGATCTGGAATAGTTGATCAGAGAGGAAAATAAAACTACTTTGTAAACTAATTTTTGGAAGGTATGCAACTTTTACCATGTCCCTGAGTATAACCTGGAATAATGATTGAAAACTACCACATAATAAAAACAAATCATTTTCCAGACTATCACTCCAAAAACTGAACTTCTATTAAAATCTGGCAAATTAAATTGGCTCTAAAATAATGCAAAACTGGACTGACTTACTGTATTAAATCTTTCCAGAAAACTGTCATCTCCAAGCAAGACATAGGCTTTCAATAGATATTCGTAATATGAATCAATTCCTGCTCCAACTCCACTATCTAAGGAAAATACATATAAATATGATCCTTTAATAAACAAGTCTTAAAAATTCTTTACAAGAGTATAAGTGAGCATACTATTAGTATACTAAGAATGAAAAATCAGTCTAAGCACAAAACTGTTTAAAGTTATACATTGACAGAACTGTTCCCACTATGCTATGAATAATTGCATCTCTGCTGATAAATGTTTTAAAAACAGGAGGTACTAGCTTTAAATGTTTAAGGACCTAGCTTTTACAATGTGACAGTGTGACTGTAAAAACATTGTGCCTGATGCTCCTTTTATCTAGGGTATGGAGAGGTGAGTAAAAAATATGGATTAAAAAAATAAATCTTAGGGGGAAAAAAGGTTAAAATAAATTGCGTAGATGGAAATATTAGTGGTCAGTGAAAGGGAGGGATAATGGGAATGGTATGCATGAGCTTTTTTTTTTCCTTTTTATTTCTCTTTCTGGAGTGATGCAAGTGTATTAAAAGCTGATCATGGTGATGAATACAAAACTGTATGATGATATTGTGAGCCATTGCTTGCACATCATGTATGGGATGTTTGCATGATAAGATTTATCAATAGAAGTATTCAAAAAAAAGAATTGCTTAAAATCACATTTTCTCAGTGAGGAACTTCAAAGAGTAAAAAGAGGATATCATTATGTCTTTTCTTCATTAGACCATTGAGCAGTAAGATATCAATCTTAAAGTTATAACAGACGTGAAAATATGAAAACACGACTGCTGCTGGTTCAGAGGTTCCAGTTCCAATTGCTGAGATTAGCACAACTGTTGGCTTCTTTACCAAGTACCATAGAGGACCAAAGCAAGAAAAGTTCAATAAGGACAATACTGTAAGAAACCTCTGGGAAAAGAGCAGCAAGGTATGGCTACAGAAGGAAAAAAGAAAAGGGAAATTGTTGGGACTCCCCTGCCACTGCTTTGGGGCACATTGTCTCCTCCAACACCTGATACATCTGCTCCAGTTGTCCTCAGGAGTTAAAACAGGACAGTCCAGAAGCTGAGTATAAGGAACTGAATGAAGGACATGGGGAATAACTAACTTGAGGCAGTTTTTTACTCACGTTTTGCCTTCCAAACTCTAAGGCTAGGTAGATTACTATCTACATTATGATTATACAATCTTAGAAATCCACACCCCATGCCAATTAATTCAGAAGCTCTGAAGGTCCAGGTATCAGTATTTTCTAATGTTTCTTAGAATTCATCCCTGAGATCACTGGGGGTAATAGGAATTGGAATCTGGCCCTACCACAAAGTAGGTAACAAGGGAACATGAGCTCACAGGCCCAAAGTAAGACACTTAAGAAGCATTACTTTTAAAAAGAAAATAAGGTATTCCTATAAGATTCCATCAGAAGAAAAAATATAGAACAGGCAAACCAAGAATTTAAAATTAGCCTAAAAAACATATTCAAAAAATAAGGGAGGAAATTATCAATATGAAAGAAAGAAAGAAAAAAAACATTTAAGCAAGCAGAAATATATGGCATAAAAAATATAACAGTTAAAAAATGTAAGAGAAGGGATATAAAGCAGATAGGGTACAGCTCAGGGACAAATTAGCAAACTAGAACACAATGAGCAGTAACCTCCCAGAAGGAAAAGAGAAAGTCAAAGAAATAAAATATATATAAAAGAAAAGCTAAGATATATGGAGAATAGGAGCTAAGTAATAGGAAAGAGAGACAAATTAAAATAAAAAGGATACCATATCTTAAAAATAAAGGAGATAAATTTCCAGCAATTAAAAACCTGAAGATCTTAGACTGAAAGGGCTCACAGAATATAAAAAAGGAGAGATAAACCTACAGCTAAAATCACAGTGATATTTTTAGAAATTCATCTTTTCTGATATTTTTATGTATCTAGAGAAAAAGTGTAGATCACATATAAAGGCATAAGAATCAGACTGATACCAGATTTTAAATGGGATTTAGGAAGACAACAGTTATATTTTCAAACACTTGAAGGAAAAGAATTTAAAGCTAAAATTATACCTAGTTAAACTGTCACTCAAATATGAAAGCATGTTAAAAATGTTTTTAGGCTATAAGCTTCAAAAGCTACTAAAAACCAAAAAAAAATTTTAAGTAAAAATGCTATTAAAGGCTTAACAGTTTGTGATGAAATAACAAGAAAACTGCAAGAGACATAAAAAGTACAAATGATCAAAAATCTTGATAACGTTTATCTTTACATCGAGAGAGAGTGGTAGGACCAAAAGAAAAAAGAGAACACACTTTTTTATCAAAGTTAAATATACAGGGATGAAGATCAGGGTGGCAGGAAACAAAGATATGGAAGAACATTCTAAAGTTCCTGTGCTATTAGGAGGTAGATATAGTTATCAATTAAATATAAAAAGACTAAAGGCAAACAGAAAAAGTGGGTCACATTGAAATAATAAATACAGATAAGTTCAAATTTATTAAAAGTGGCAATAAATGTAAATGGACTAAACTCACCAATTAAAAGGCAAAGACTAACAAACCATTTTAAAAATCTATAAATTTTACTAGAGATACATTTATAGCATGAGCACATGCAAAAACTGAAAGCAAAAGGAGAGAAAAAGGCCTATCAGGCATATATTTACCAATACAAAGCTGATGTAGTTATATAATGACTAGACAAAATGGACTTTAAAACAAAGAGTATTGGAGATGGACAGAGACATTACACAATGATAAAAGGTTCAAACAACCAAGAAGAGACAGCAATTTTAAATGAATCCACCCAACAAAATAGCTCCAAAATACTATGCAGCTAAAAGAGAACCACAGGGAAAATAAAGATGTCCACTATCAGTGTTGGAGATGTCACCCATTTTTCTTAGTTACTGAAAGGTCAAAAGAACAAAAAATCAGCAAGGATTTGTACAATATTATTAAAACTGAGCTAAGAGACACCTATAGAAACCTGCATTCAACAACTAGAAAACAAATGTTTTTCTTAAGTCATGCAGGACATTTGCAAAAATGAATCATGTTCTAAGTCAAAACAAAACTCCAATAAATTTCAAAGGACAGGTATGACATAGTCAATGAGTATTATATAGAGCACAGAGTTAGAAATATAAAATGTCTTTAAAATATCACCACATATCTTTTTTACCTTACAAGATAAACAAAACTCCAGATGGGTTAAAATCAATTTTAAAACTTTGAAATTTTTAATATAAATATAAAATTAAATATATTTCAGACATCTGATTAAGCAGAGTCTTAAGTTACAAAAAGGTGTTAATCATAAAAGAAAACACTGATAGAAATCTAACTATATTTAAAGTTAAAAAGAATGTAATGAAAGTGAAAAGACAAAATATAAACTAGAAGAAATCTACAATACATATCTGACAATTATTAAGAATATATAAAGAATTCTTACAAATCAATAAAACAGCTAATCCAATAGAAAGTAGACAAAAGAACATCAATATCAAAGAAAAGGAAACACAAATGGCCAATAAATATGAAGTGTTCAACATTATCGGTAATCAGGGAAACACAAATCAAACCAAACCACAATGGGATATTATTTGTATCCCATCTGACTGACAAAAACTTTAGAAGGCTAACAATTTGAAGTGTTGGAGAAGATGCGGATCCACAAGATCTCTTACATGTTGCTGATGAAAGCATAAAGTGGTATAACAACTTTGGAAAACAATCTGACATTATCTGCTGAGGCTAAACATTAGTTAGCCCTAAGATAAAAAAATTCCACTCCTAGTTATATAGCCAAGAGAAATTCCTATATAATATACAACAGGAGACACTTACAAGAACATTCACAGCACTACTGTTCATGGTAGCAAAATCCTGGAAACAACTTAAATGCCCACAAGCTGTAGTTTATTCATCCAGTGGAATATATACAGCAGTAAAAAAAAGAATGAACGACAACTTGACACAACAAAATGCATGAATCTTGGCAATACAACATTAAATGGCAAAAGCTGCAAAAAGTTACATATGACATGATAAAAAAGAAAAATACAGAGTTCTGAAGTCAGGATTTAGGTGTTTATTCAGGAACCATTTAGTTAAAACTTTATAAAAATTTTATACAGTACTGAATAGAGGACATTATTTTAATATGTTCAAATTAATAATTACAATTTATTTTAAAATAGGAAGTTTTAAAAATTTTATATATAAGCAAGGTTAAGTGGAAATAGAGAAATGTGTGAACAAGATATTTTCATTAGCAATATTCTGGTCATTTTTATTTTTCTATGCTTATTTTAGAAAGATAATCCTATATCCTGTTTGCTCATACAACATTGTTATATGCTTCCAATTCATTTTAGTAACAATATTCCAACACTGATGTACAATAATATTCTTAGCTATTCCTTTATTTATGGTCACTTAGATTGTTTCCAAGTTTTCCATTATTAGAAATAATTATGCAATGAACACCTTTAGGAACAAATAATTTTCTACATTTTGTATTATTTCCTTAAGCAAGATTAGTAATAAGTAAAAGGATTAATCAGAAAACTAATATTTTAAGGCTACTAATGCATTTAGCCAAATTGTTTTCCAAGTGATTTAAATACATACTTCAAGATGTTTATGAATGTACCCATCTCCTTACATCTTCACCAGTATTTAGTGTTCCATTAAAATACAAACAAAAAACAAACAAGCAAGCAAAAAAGAAAAGAAAAAATATAACTAATTAGACAAAAAAAAAAGATATCCTCACCAAGATATCCCTTATGGAATTATATACAAGTATCTTAACCATCATTCATCAGTACAGTTTGGGAGAAATAGTATTATAACGAGCTGCAAATATGGTACAATAAATAGTGATAACTGAATAGAGCACTTTATATCCAATTAACCCAGTAATTGCCTCAGGCATTTTTAACTAATCAGAGAGTCTTTTTTCCAACAAACTTAGTCAAAGCCTCAGAATCTTCAGCAAAGCCCTGCAGGTATGTATCAGAAGTAATTCTATTGCCATCACTGGGCCAAAACATTGTAGCTACACAGTACTTCAGTATGCAAATTATTTCATGACTTTGGATGGAATGTTGTCTCTCTGACCTTATCTCTTATAAGAGGATGTTTTCCAACAATGTACTTTACATTGGAAACACTGTTATTAATAATAGTATCGGCTCACATTAGTGAACACTTGTTTCACAGTAAATATAGTAAATGCCAGGCATTGCTCTAAGTACTTTACACTGGTTAACTCATTTAATCCTCTTAATAACTCTATGAATTAGGTACTATTATTATCTCCATTTTACATATAGGATAGAAAGGCACACAGAGGTTTAATTTGCCCAAGATCACATAGCCAATAAGCTGAAGAGCTGAGTTCTGAACTTCAACATCATGGCTCCAGAGTCTACGCTCTTAGCTTTTATGCTATACTTTATCTCTGGAGTTAGGATAAAACAGAAGAATTAGAGAAAATATTAAACACAGATTTCCACCTTAATGCGAGATGGCAGAGGCATGGGGATCCTCTAGTCCTCAAAGGAAATTAGTTCTAGTATTTCATCTACACCCTATTATTTCATCAATAATGATATAACCATTAAAACATGGATTAGAACATTAATTCAGCCACATTATGTGGGCTATTATTTGGTACCAAAGAAAACACAGCTAAATAAATCAAAATTCTGTCAATCTGGGGAGAAATTATGCTCTATTTTTGTCCCCAAAATTATCTTAACAAATGAAGAACCATTATTCCCCACCACTGTGGATGTGAACGCTTGATTTTTAAAAACCAACTTACATACCTTTGCGTACCCAATCTCCAGTATGAATATTAATAGTCACACCCACTAAATTACTACTTCGCTGCCTTTTTTCCCAGAGAAAATCAAGAGCTTTTCTTGCATATTCCTGTAATTAAAAAAAGAAAAAGAATTGCATGTCACTGGCAAATAGGAAACAAAGAAATAAAAATCAAAGGTCTATGTTGTAATTGTGAAAACCTTGCAACTGACACTCCCTTTATCCCATGTATAGACAGATGAGTAAGAAAAAAAAAGACAAAATAAATAAATAAGTAATGGGGGGAATGGGTATGAGATGTTTTGGGGTTTCTTTTTCACTTTTATTTTTACTTTTAATCTCATTTTTTTTTTTTGGAGTAACGAAAATGTTCAAAAATCAACTACGATGATGAATATAAAGCTATATGATGATACTGTGAACCACTGATTGTACTATTCGGATGATTGTATGGAATGTGAATACATACAGCTCAATAAAATTGCACTAGAGAAAAATCAAAGGTCCATAAGACATCAAAGATTAAGTAAAATTTCTAAAATAACCAACTATAATATAACATTAAATTTTCCTTACAAGCCAAATCTTGGTTCGTTATCAGCCAATCAAGTCTAGTTAGAAGAACAACTGAAAATGCCACTCAGTGGCAATGATCGCACTTTGAGATCAACCATGTTCATCTCTTTTTTCATCTATTCTTATAGTACAGGTTCACATTTACATACCACGTATTACTAAATGATACTAATTGCAGACATAATAAAATGTGCTTCTTAAAACAATCACTTTCTTCACAAAGTGAAAATCTTTTTAGATAATTTACAAAATTAGCAAAGATCTCAAAGTTGGTATGCCATTTTTAAAACACAATCAGGCATTTCAGATCCTATTTTGTAAATGCACACAACTTTGTTAGTGAAGGGTTAGTAAATCAATTATGCTAATGAGAATTTATTCATGACAAAATTTTTTTCTTTTCCTTTCTCATAATTTATTTTTATCCATTGGACATTGAATTAAAATTTATAATAAATTCTTGACCGTGGATGAAGAAATATTATACATATGTGAAAGCAAAGGACTTGTACAGGTGATTTTCTAAATTAAAATTAATTTCAGAGCATGAAGCTATGTTAGCATTGTTGAAGTACCCCTATAAAAGAAAAAATCCTTAAACCCATGTGTCACTTAGTAGCTTTAAGAGTAGATTCTAAAATAGTTTTAATTCTTGACTTAACCTATGTATACAAATTTTTCTTAAAACAAAGTATCTTACTTTAATTAAATGGCAGAATTTTAAAGCTAAAGAGCAGCCCAAAGATTGTATTTCCCTATTCTCATTTAACAGATGAGGAAATAGGCCCAGTGTAATAAAAGATTTAACCAAAGTTAAAATGTGAATTATGGGCAAGCAATGGTGGCTCAGTGGCAGAATTCTTGCCTACCATACCAGAGATCCGGGTTCAATTCCTGGTGCCTGCCCATGCCAAAAGAAGTGAATTATAAGACAACTAATGTAAGAATTCAGATCTCTATTAGACTAAGGATCAGCAAACCTTTTCTGAAAAGGGCCAGATAGTAAATATTTTAGGCTTTGTGGGTCAGTCTCTGTCACAATAACTCAACTCTGCCATTACAGCACAAAGTAGTCATAGACAAAACTAAGCCAATGAAGGCTGTGCAATGGTGGCTCAGCAGGCAGAGCTCTCGCCTGCCATGCCAGAGACCTGGGTTCATTTCCTGGTGTCTGCCCATGCAAAAATAAATAAATAAATAAGCCAATGAGCATGAATGTGTTTCAATAAAATCTGATTTACAAAAACAGGTAGTGGCCAGATTTGACCTGTAGACTATAGTTTGCCAACCCTGTATTAGACTGATGCTCTTGCAACTGCATAAAATCACTTCTCTGAATCACTATATGTACAAAAAGTTAAAAATTGGGATTTTAAAAATTTATACAAGATAGCTCAATGGAAAAAGTTAGGCTTTGAATTCAGAAAGACAAGAATTCTAAATCCACTCATTCACTCGTTTAGCTATGCAGGTCTGTTAACCTCTTGAGTTTCACTTTCCTCACCTGTAAATGCATCAGAATCTCACAAAGTATACAGTACATATTAAATTAGAAAGTATACAAAAATGCCACATTTTTTTACCAAAGGAAAAATCTTAGTCAACAAGGCATAAAACAAAAAATTAAGTTTAAAAGATTACTCAATCAAATACAATAAATCTGTCCTTAAGACACTTTAAACACATAGATTCTATACAGATTCAACATATACACAAAGACCATTTGACTTGGTTTATTTATACTTTGATCCAAAGTTTATAATGTTGATATACTTTGCCTATTTCTACTTGCCCCTTCTGTGCCATTTGCTGGATTTTTAAAAATTTTCCTAAGTCATACATTTGAAAAAGAGTATGCTTTGTGTTACTTTGTGTTGCATTCTAACAACATGTTTAGGCAATTATACAGAATAAAAAAGCAGGAGACATAGCTATTCCATAACCAACTGTTTGGGGGACAGTACGTCTTGGAGATAATGAATAACATTTCCCTTGGAGTAAACAAACTTACAGATTATACTTTCAATCAAAACTTAGGTACAAAACTTTTGCTGTATTTTAGAAGATTGATGAAACTTTCAGAAATGTGCTAGGCCATCTGAAAGTCTATCAAAACAAACAGAGAAATAAGTAAAGTAATTGCCCAAGTGATAATCCTAATATTAGACCAATGGACAAAGGATATAAAGTAAGCTATACCCAATACCCAGGAGATCAAAGACCATGAAAAGCAAACCTCAAAAATTGTTGCTCCCGTGAATCGACTTAAAGCAGCAAACTCAAGGATCAAGGTACCTGCACAAGCTGTACAGGTATCTGTCTCTGTTCCTGTTCGAGCTTCTGGTTTTCTGATGCCAAACTTTAAATTAATCTAAACAAAATTAGAAGATTATCATTTGCAATTATGTAAAGAAAATGACTTTCCTGATAAGAAACTATTCTTCAACCAAGACATTTTATCAAACCATCAAAATAATTCATAAAATAACAACACTGAAATTTAATCTGATGATCTTTGTGGCTTTCCAATGAACACCTAGAGAAATATATTCTAAGTACATAATATTCATGGGATGGATTAATTTTTGTTTAGTTCTTGATGGTTTCAAAATTCAATATTATTATAGCAATTATATGGAGAAAATACCTTCTATAACATTTTTGATCTCTAAGAGTTTGAATTAGTTAGTAGAAGAATAGGTCACTAGAGCAACCCTAAAAGAAATTAGGTTTAATTGAGAATTTGTGAAAAAACACTACTATATTAAATAGTTTGTCATGGAGAAAAACAAATGTATTTAAAAGATAATTAAAATTTCATTTGTAGGTTTTAAAAAGTTTTGAAATAAAGAGTTATACTGCCTTCTTGGCAGGCTAACAACATAAGCAAAGTTCTTTCAATGGAGTATTCCCCTGTAAATATTTTTTTCCTTGATTAGAGAAGTTTTGGGCTTACAGAACAATCATGAATAAAATACAGGGTTCCCAGACACCACCCTATTATTAACATCTTAAAGATAGCAAAATACACAACAGCAAAAGCCTGCATTAACTAGAACAAAACTGGCCAGATTCTGATCAAAACTAGTCCAAATAAACAACCAAAAGGCAAGCATAAGCCAAAGCTTTAGCCTAACTTCAATAAAAAAGATCAAATAAAAAATGTCATGGGTATATTCTCAGGTCAACTATTATTCAAACTCTTATAAAGAAAAGCTCAAGAACAACTTCCAGGAAGACAGTAGAATAGGATAGGCAGAGTTTCCCCTCCCACCTGGAACTACAGAAAAAAAACTGTGACAGTGGTTCCAGGGTACGAGTGATCATAGAGGAACTTCCACATTATATAGGGAGAACATGGTGAAAAAGCAGAGAAATTACAAGTGAGAGGATTGGGTTAGTTTATCTAATCATGACCACACCTGGGGCAGGCTGCTACACGCAAGCCAGAGTAGGTGCTGAAGGAGCAGTGCATTCCCACACTCTATCGCCACAGTCAGATGAGGAGATTCTCCCTCTCAGCTCCCTACTTGGGAGCTCCCACATGGGAACCCAGGAGCCAGTAGACTTGGTTTACCCACATACAGAGACCTTATTGTGGTGCACAGTGCATACCCATCAAAGGCAGGCCACTGTGGGTACCTGGTTTGGGGCAAGAATGGGGAGGCCCTCCCCTCAGGAGTTAGGGGGTATGTAGAGCAGAGCGGATCTGATAATTGGCTGGTAAAAGAGGTACGACTAACTCTTCTTTTCTCCACGGAGACCTAGAACACTTATTAAATGCTTGGGCAGAAAGGTGGGGACGAGGGAGCAAGCCACACTGCAGTGCCAGACACTCCTGGCTGGCTGTGGGCAGGGGAAGTTGAAACTCTCAATCTCAAGGATATTCCACATGGGAGTATGGGAATCAAGAGACCCACGATGCCCACTGAGGTGTACCGTGTCCACCCCCAGGGTTGGCGGCTTTCAGCACACACAGAGACTCAGCCACCTTGACTGGATTTTCACTTAGTCTGGATCCTGTCCAGCTAGCTGCTGCATTAAGGGAGAGGCAGACCTGAGTGGAAGAAGCGGCCCAAGAGCACCATCTACTGAGAAGACCAGGAAAGTGCACCCTGGCAAACTGCCTTTCTGCCCAGGATTTAACAGACCTTCAATCCGAGTTATATCTCCTGCATGAGGCCCAGGTCTTAGTTTGGTTGGGAATGACTGACAAACCAAGAGCCAAAGGAGACCTTCAATGCAAACCCAAACCACTACAAAATCTTACATGAGCAAGGGAAATCAACTTTCAAAATAACCTTATCAAGGTAATCAAATGCCAACAAATCAACAAAAAATCACTAAATATATGAAGAAGCAAGATCACTAAATATATGAAGATGCAAGATATAGCCAAGCCAAATGACCAAATTAAAAAGCAGGAGAAGACACAAAATGTGTAAAAACCATTCAAAGATACTTATAGAAATTCCCTATAACTTCAAAGGGTGGGGCTAAAGATGTAAATGGTATCAAGAAGACACTAGAAGAGCATGAAGAATTTGAAAAAATGAACAGAAAAATAGCAGATCTTACAGAAAGGAAAGATACTGTACCTCAAATTAAAAATATACTGGACTGGGCGGGCCACGGTGGCTCAGCAGGCAGAGTTCTCACCTGCCATGCCAGAGACCCAGGTTCGATTCCCAGTGCCTGCCTGTGCCAAAAAAAAAGAGTAAAAATCAAGGATTTAACTGCTCAAGTTGAGGACCTGGAGAAAGAATAGCAAACTATCACTAAAGCAAAGAGAAGATGAGAAATAATAAAGATCAAAACACATGTAAATGAACTGGAGAACAAAAACACAACAGAGACAGTCAATAAAATCAAAAGTTGGTTCTTTGAGAAAATCAATAAAATAGATGGACCCTTAATTAGGCTGCCAAAAAAAAAAGAGAGAGAGAGAGAATAAAATCAGAAATGATGGGGGTGGGAGTCATTACCATAAACCCTGAAGAAATAAAAAAATCATAAGAGGATTCTATGAACAACTGTATGCCAACAAACCAGACAACTCAGATGAAATGGATATTTTCCTAGAAACAGTAAACTTATAAACTGACTCAAAAAGATATAGAAGACCTCAACAAACTAATCACAAGCAATTCAATCAGTCATCAAAAATCTTCCTACAAAAAGAAAGCCTTGGGTCAGGTGTCTTCACAGAGGAATTTTATCAAACATTACAAAACAAAGTAAAACCATTCCTACTCAAACTTTTCCAAAAAAAAAAAATGAAGAAAAAGGAACACTAACTCATTTCATAAGGCTAATATCACTCTAATACCAAAATCTGATAAAGATACAAGAAGAAAGGAAAACTGCAGGCCAATCTCCCTAATGATACAGACGCAAAATTCTCAACAAAATACTTGCAAATTGAATCCAAAGACACATTAAAAAAATTACACACCATGACCAAGTGGGATTTATTCCAGGTATGCAAGGGTGGTTCAACATAAGAAAATCAATCAATAAATACAACATGCTAACAAATCAAAAGGAAAGATCTCAATTGACACTGAAAAAGCATTTGACAAAATTCAGCATCTCTTTCTGAGAAAAACACTTCAAACGGTAGGAATCAAAGGAAACTTCCTCAATATGATAAAGGGCATATATGAAAAACCCACAGTTAGCATCATATTCAACAGTGAGAGAGTAAAAGCCTTCCTCCTAAGGTCAGAAATAAAAGGCATCCAAATCAGAAAGGAAAAAGTAAAATACTCAAAACCTGCATATAGCATGACCTTATTTTTGAAAAATCGGAGAAATCGACAACAAAACTACTTGAACTAATAAGCAAATTCAGCAAAATGGCAGGATAAAAGATTAAGATGCAAACATCAATAATGTTTCTATTCAATAGTAATGACCTACCCAAAGAAGCAATTAGAAAAAAATTCCATTCACAACAGCAACTAAAAGAATAAATTCCACTCACAACAGCAACTAAAAGAATCAAGTACCTAGAAATGAACTTAACCAAGGATGCAAAAGACCTATACACAGAAAACTATAAAAAATTGCTAAAGGAAATCAAAGACGACCAAAGTAGGTGGAAAGATATTCCATGTTCAAGGACAGGAAGTTAGTGTAAGATGTCAGTTCTACCCAAATTAATCTACAGCTTCAATGCAATACCAATCAAACTTCCCAAACCTACTTTGCACACTTGGAAAAGCGAGATATCAAACTTATTTGCAGGGCCACCTGGGAAATTTCTGCTATTCTCTCAAGCATTAGGAACTCCCGAGTTAACAGGCCACATCTTTGATCTTGAGGCTTGCTCTTATGAAATGCATTTCTGTAATGGGGAAGCTAAGTCTATCCATACTTATACCTATGAGTCAATTACAGAGAACTTCTTTTACTGCTCAGATGTGGCCTCTCTCTCTCTAAGCCAAACTCTGCAAATACACTCATTACCCTCCTCCCCTACATGGGACATGACTTTCAGGGATGTAAGTCTCCATGGGCTTGTGCAGGCTCTCTCCTGGCCCAAGGCTTCTTGACTTCAGACCTCAGCCTCCATGGTTTTGCCTCTGAAGTTATTTTTCCTCCAATGTGTCCCTTCTTTGAACCCCTCAGTCCAGACTGGGAGTGGCTCTGTTTATACAGGTCCCACAGCACTCTCACTGGCTTTCTAGGCAACAGTAGCCTTGGATCATGCCCATCAGACATAAGGAGTTTCCACAAATCCTTCCTGGTTAACTCCATGTATGATCCTGGCTTTCTCTGAAATGGCTGACTGATTCCATCCTCACATGGAGCACTATTCTCTGGGGTCTCCCTTCCTGGAAGCCCAGAATTTTCCAGAACATCAATTTCTCTTTTCTCTGTACCCAAGAGTTCAATTCTCAGTTTATCTCTCTCCTGTTGCATTTAACTATAAGCTGTGAGGAGAAACCAGGCTGCATTTTCAACATTTAATTTGGTGATCTCTTCTGCTAAATATCCAAGTTCATAGCTTTTAAAATCTGCCTTCCAGCCCCAAGCCACTAGTCAATTTTGCCAGATTATCTGCTATTTTAAAACAAGAATCGCCTTCCTTCCAGTTTGCAATAACACATGCCTCATTTCTGTCTAAGGCTTCGTCAGAGGCATCTTCAGAGTCTACATTTCTACCAATAATCTCTTCAAAACATTCCAGGCCTTCTCTATCAAACTTCTCACAACTCTTCCAGAATCTTCCCTTTATCCATTTAAAAAGCTGTTCCAACATGTTTTGGTATTTGCAAACTGCAGCAGCCCCACTAGAAATGTCCAATCGAAGGCATCCAGGCAAAGACACCTTGGTTCAAGAAGGCCAATGACATTCAGGGTTTCTATCTCAAGTGGAAGGACACATGGTGAACACAGCATCATCTGCTAGCTTCTTCTCCTGGCTTCCTGTTTCATGAAGCTCCCCAGGAGGCATTTTCCTTCTTCATCTCCAAAGGTTGCTGGCTGGTGGACTCTGCTTCTCGTGGCTATATCATTCTGTTCTGCTCTCTCTGAATCTCTCATTCTCCAACCATTTCCTCTTTTATAAGACTCCAGAAACTTATCAAGACCCACCCAAATGGGTGGAGACATGTCATCACCTAATTCAGCTTAACCACTCTTGATTATATCATATCACCAGGGAGATGATCTGATTACAGTTTCAAACACACAGTATTGAATAGGGATTATTCTGCTTTTATGAAATGGGATTTAGACTAAAACATGGCTTTTCTAGGGTTCATACATTCTTTCAAACCAGCACACAGTCTCTCCCAGAACATCAACTTGCTGCATTCACCTACCCCATAATGTCAACACCATATTCAACATGAAGTTAGAACAGTCACTGCCCAAATATCCCTGAAGACTGAGAGAATGATCAAATGAGAGGGTGGACTTGTAACAAAGAAGATAGAATTTAACAAATGATTATCATTACTGACTCATTTTATTTCTTTTTAGTTTCTTGTGTGTTAAAACAGCCAGAAGGAAACACCTGAAACTGTAAAACTGTAACCTACACTATACTTTGATATCTGCTCTATAACTACTTGTTAAACTGTACTTTGAAATTTTCACTTTTCTTTATATACGTTATTTTTAACAATAAAAAAATGCTATTAAAACAAAGCTCAAATAGATTTATATTTCAACTGACATACAGAATGCAACTGCTGGGCATACCGATTACCTTAAAATAAACAAACCAGGATTTCTAAATAAGGAGGAAGGAAGATAACCATTCTACCGCAACAGACAAGCAAAATGTAGGTGAGACATGGGAAGTAAATCATCATGATGGATTCAGCACTGCCATTCTATCTTCTTAAAATGTCACCTGAGGCATTTATACCATGTTCATAATTATCTCTACTGTTTGCACTTCTGGAAGAATAACTAATTCTAGTTAGTTATGTACCATGAACAAGATTAATGACTGTCCTGTTTGCCCTATCTACCAGAACTATAACTGAAAATTAATTTTAAGAATAATGAACTTAAAATGAATCAATTCTCAATAATGAAATAAAGAATTAATTACACTGATGTAAAGTACAATAATATTTTTATAAATATTTGCAACAAGAGTCAACAGTGAAAAAAACATTTTCTGGTTAGTTCTAGGAATTATTACCATCAACTGATCAATATTTATTTAATATCTACTATGTGATGGACGTTATGGTAAGTCACAGAAGAATAGAGAACATCCTTGCCCTCAAAGAGCTTAAAATCCAGAACAAGTAAGACACATATATAAATAAAGAAGATAATAAGGGAAAGTCATAAATGATTGACAAATAATGGAACAGATAATAAACAATAATATCTAAAATTCAGAAGAGATGTATCATTGGATGAGAGATAGTTGAAAAAATGGAAGGGGGTAGTCATGGGAATCAAAAGAGAAACAGAAAAGCAGAAACAACTTCACCCCATTTTTAATATCTTTTCCCTAGAAAAAATGAAAAATTTTGAATCATCAAAATTCAGTACATTAAAAATATTTACAATGGTTGTGTACTGAATTACAGTCCTTGTTAAAATAAAATTATGTAAAACAACTATTTAACATACCTATCTATAGTATAAAATCACTTCAATCCTTTCAATCCTCAACACTGAAGATAACTGACAATAAACAACTTACAAATGCAAAAGCAAAATGCATTTATGCCTGCTGGGGGCACTCCCAATTCTACAAGACAAGGAAGAAGGGCTCAGGGCTGTTTCGCTTACAGGTGTTCTCTTGTTGACTTTTGATCTAGAGGTTGGTAGAGAGGTTCCTATACTCCTGACTAAGCCTCAAATTACCCTGTGTAGAAAGGGCACATATAGAAGCATCCATTTATTACTGAAGAAATTAAAACAAGGTGCTTATTGCCCTGCTTACTCAATAGGCTTAAGGAAGAAAGGAACGAAAGTATAAAAAGGTTTTATATTCGTAAAGAATTTAAAACCTCATTCTTCCTGGCCCTATGTTCTAAATTTACAAGGAGATTTTTAAATAATTTGCTACACTGGCAAATATTTCTCATGTGTATAGATCATAACTGAATTCCTATTAGCCCTATATTTTATGGATATAATTACCTGCTCAACTTTACCAATGAAGTCTCATCTCTAAAGCCAGCAAGTTGCTTTGAATTAACTTTGAAGAAATGGCACTATATAATGTAGACTGGCTCTAAGTAAAGGTTTATATGTGAGTTTAAAAAAATGATCATAGCCATTACAACAGCATTTCTGTCTGCAAATTCTTCCGAGTTGAAACCCATAGTGCAAATATTATCAATTGCGTATATATGTATGCATTAGAGAGACTGACTACCAGAAAGATTCATGGGTATTTATTAAGTGTGTATAAGGAAGGATGGGAAAGCAATTATTTTTTTCCTGTAGCACATTCCTAAAAATGAATTTTTTAAATCTTCTTGGCACTCCAGAGACTACTAAGAAAATAAAATAACTTTCTTTTACTGTAATGCTCATGGTATCTCCTGTTTCAATTCACTGCCTACTTGGCAAAGGTTAAGAAATTTTAGATTCATTAAAATGCACCATCTCCATTTATAATAAAGTTAAAATTATATAATAAAAGTAAATTCAATTAAATAAATTTGTATATAGTTTTAAATACCTTTGCTTTTAACACTAAGAAAAAAAATAAATTATCAACAAATTAGTCACACTAATAATCAAACAATTTTTAACTAAATCATGGTTTCATTTTTCCCTTCATTAAACTGGCAAAGAATAATATACAGGGTTGGCAATACTACGATACATACAATAATGAAAAAGTATAAAAGCAAAACTTTCTGGAGAGCAACTGGCAATAACTACCCACAGTTTTAAAAAGTATTCTCTATTCTGTGACTTTATTTCTTCTCTTAGTAATTTATCCTAAGGAAGAAATAAGAAATGTATAAAAAGATGTGCATAAAAATGTTCACAGAAAAGCTACTTAAAATATAAAAAACTAGAAATTTAAATAAGAGAAGTAATTCTGTTTCATCAAAAAAATAAAAAGGGCTGGTCATGACCCACTAAATTGATGGGTATACGAACTAGCCGTGATCTCTAGTTTCAAAAACACTACCCTAAATCATGCTGTATTTCTAGTCAGAGAAGATTACTTGGAAATGAAAGAACCCTAGGTGTTTTGGGGGAACAGCTAATATATTGTTTTAGCTGAAATGGAACATTTATGTAAGGAATATGACAATGTCAGAAAAGCAGTCTATTGCCAAACTAAAAAGAAATGCAAAACAGCAAAAGGACACTCAAAGCAGGAGAGTCAGTGAAACACTTGAGGGTAAAGTAATTTGAGGAAAAGTTATGCTTTAGAAAATTCACTTTTCCAATACTCTGAAGTAGAAACAGAAAAGCATAAGGCAGTTATTGACAGTAGTTTAGGAATAAAATTATATAGGCCTCAATTAGTATAGGAGCAACAAGAATGGAAAGAAAAATATCGATAAAGCTTGGTAATAGCTGAGGGATCCGACTTGGAATAAGAGGGAAAGATTGGGCGGGCCATGGTGGCTCAGCAGGTAAGAGTGTTTGCCTGACATGCCTGAGGACCGGGGTTCGATTCCCGGTGCCTGCCCATGTAAAAAAAAAAAAAAAAAAGAAGGAAAGATTAAGTGTTACTAAAAAATGAATTAAATAAATTAAAACTTGCCATCTTCAACAGTTCTTTCCCTCTGCTTTAAATATATAGACTCCCATTACTATAATTTATTTTTCTCTCTCAACTGACTCTGCTGCCAAATCTCCATAAGTACCAACACAGAAAAAATCTCAAAATGAATGGTCCAGACCCACTTACTTCTCACCTGTTTTAAACCCTTCTTTTTACCACACTGTATTCTTCAAGGCTCTGTTTGCATCTAATTCTCCTCAAGTTTTCTACAGCAGTTCTTTCTTTTGGATCTTTTGGATTTTATAATACCACACACTACATTATGGTTCTCTTCCTAGGTCTCTGGTCCCCTTACTTTTTTTCACTGGCTCTGCTTCTTCCTCATATTCTCTGTCCTGGATTTTTCTCTATATATCCTAATTAACAATTACTCTCAGCTTTAAGTATATCTTCTGTGTCCAAATTCTAGGCTGGCATCTATTTCTTCCTTCTGCAACATAATTTAATTTCTTACACAGCAACACATAAAAAAGCTTACACTAGTCTAAATTCTCACATCATTTAAATAGAAACTAATCAAAATGTCAATATAATTTTATCATACAGCTTTGAAGCATTTTTTTCCAGCATCAATCAATCACATGAGAAAAACTGACTCTAACTATAAAAATCCACTTTTTTAAAACTGTCATATTTTTATATGTATATAAAGACTTGTCATATTTTTTCAGAATTCACTTACTCTTGGATAAGGAAGGCCACTGGTAGTATTGAAAGCTGGTAAAAGTTTGTAACCTAATTGTTTTGCCATTTGGAGAAGTTCATCATTGTACCATTGCATGTACTCGCCTTTTTCTTTTAGCATGATTGCCAATGAATGTCCACCCAAAAGACCCCTAAAATTGTAGAAATGAAACATTATTCACATCTTACAGACACGTAAAATCACTACCTGAAAATGTTATCAACAATTTAACACAAATAAGGAAAGATTACAGAAGAATTTAATTCATTACCTAATCCTGATTACTTATTTTTTGGTAAAATATTCTAACTGCATAACCAATATATATATTTTTAAATCAGATGCCTAACCTATTTTAAAGTGTCTGATATTTTTAAATACCTTAAGTTTTCCTAAAATAAAGAACATCCTAGAAATCAAATTAAAAAAATTTAATAAATTTTAAATTTATCAAAGTTAATCATATCACCACACAACTCTCTCGTTAAAATGTAAAACCAAAAACAAAAACCCCACCCTGAATTAAATGCAACAGACAACCTCTGTAAAAAGCTATAAAACTATTTTTTAATTTAACTATTTGCCTAAAATAAGGAAACAGGTTATAACACAAAAGTAATCATTAAATATAAAAATTAATGTTGAAAAATTAATCAATAAATCCTGTAATTCAATATATTTAAACATCTCAAGAACATTTCAAACTGTCTACTGTAGAGGTATTCCTATAAGCTTGGTTTTATTCAGAATCTCTAGAGATACTAGCTCAGGTTAGCAACTACATAAACTGTTAAAAAAAACAACAAAAAACATGTGATGTAGCCAACGACAAATTTTTAATCTATTGTCCCTTCCTAACAACACATAAAGACTCCTTTGATTTGAGTCTGTCTACAAGTATTTCCAAAGTCTGCCACTGTCTGTGACTGATGCAACGCAAAGCCATCCTATGGTTTCCACGTCTCATAATCTCTCACAGATAAGAAATTTCTTGCTTTTTTACCGTCAAGTAATAAACAATATATCCTAAACTTTTCTGTTATTAAATTACAGCTGTAGTATCTTACACACTTACCCAAGAACTCTGATGTTTGTTTCAAAGACTGATACGACTACATCATTATCTAAATTAACATCTCTTAAAACTTTTCTCACCGCATCTTCAAATTCTTTAGTTTTATTTAATACCTAGGAGAAGAAATTACAAAAAATTCTTTTCTACAGGTCAAGGAGAAACAGCCTCAGAATGAGCTACTGAAAGTAACTTAGCATACTCTAAGACTCTAAAGAGTGACATATATAAAACAATATTTTTTATTGTACATTATAAAAATATGATATCTAAAACTGAAGACAATTAAGTACCCAATTTATTATATGGGATCTTTATTTGCATCTTTTTTAGAAACACTGAAATATCATTAAGACTTCAAAACAATCATCACTGCAATAATTACTAGTTTTTTTATAAACCATGACCTAGAGCCACTTGAGGTAAAGTCTACTGGGATTTGATTTCCAAGTCAAAACAAAACAAAACAAAAAGTCATTCTATTCACCAAACATAATATTAAAAGATGCTTACTCAGAAGGAAACACATGCTTCAGAGGATGATCCTCTGATCTTAAACCACATACCACCTGCATTTGGATGCCCCATTCCCTAACTAAGGAGATAATACAATGCTGTGCTTAAGAGCAAGCCATGATCTGAATCCGGTCCTTACTCACTACCTGTGTAAACTCAGCCAAGTCTCTGAGCATGTTCCTTCATCTTCTAAAAGAAGAAATACGTCCTCTCCAAGGGCTATTTTCTTAAATGAGACAATGTATGTAAAATGTTTATAGTACAAGGCCTGACTTAAGCACTTAATGTCATTACTATTATTATTATCATTATTATTACTACCATAGGCATCTAGAATATTTATTAAACTAAGAACTCTGTGGATCCAAGGTGGTAGTTTGTGCTTCCCAGCATATTTTGTATTTATTTTTTCTTTCCCTATAATACAGCGAACACGTAGGACCACTGAATCAAAACAAAGATATACCATATTTTCTCTCATTCCCATGGTTATTAGAACACAGTTTGTACATTCCATTAATCTCTGAAAAATAAAAGGTCTAAAATAATGGTTTCTCAACTATGTTTGCATTTAAGAACCATAAAAGACATTTTAAAAGAATGTATAATTATGCCCAGCCCCACTCCAGAACAATTAAATCAGAATATCTTGGAGGGAAGAGGTGTTTTTTAAAACTTCCCAGGTGCTGGTAGAGTTGAGACTCACTCTCTGGTCTAAAAAAAGTGTCCCAGTGAAAAAATAATATAGAAAAAATACTGTCATACCCCAAATAAGTGAAATATGCAAAAAAATTTGAAAAATTTCTGATACTCCAAAGTTTTTGTTTTTGCTTTTAACATTAATCAATACTTGGGACATTAACTCAAAGTTGAGAATCACGCCTTCAAGAAAATCTTGAAACAAGCTCGCTTTTTATACTAAAAATGACCTAAGAGTTAAGATGTTATGAAGATACTGTATTTAGAAACCATTACATGGAACTAAATCTTTCTCCTTGGCCAGCACAAACCAAACCCAACCAGAATTAATTAAAATGATTTTGTGTACCATGAGGTTGCAAAGGAACAGCAAGAAGTGATTACTTAGTGCTAAAAATCACTACTGGGAAAAATAAATTTTTGTTTATGAGCATAATATATAAAGATTCTAATTGTTAAATGAGAATCATTGTGGCATGTCATTTTGGAACAAGAATATCAATAATATTTTCTACAACCACTCTTGTCTAATAACTTCAACTTCCATGTCCAAAGGGAAAAAAATCTAAACTACTACTTCCTAATTAAGGTGCCAACACATAAACTGACTTCCTTATAAATTATCTGATTACTTCCATCATTCTTGATATTCCACTTGACACCCATTTGATATTATTAAGTCCTGACAGTGTGAGAGATTTATTCAGAAGCAAAAAATCAGGACACTAAAATTCTAAAGTCTTCTTAATGTATTTGTATACATATTGAAAAACTTACAAAATAAATATAAAAACAAACTTACCACAAGAGTGTCCAAAGAATCAATCAATGTCAGCGAAAACCTGAGAAATAAGTTTAATGAGAAACATTATAATTCTAAATATTTTATTCATGAATATATGAGCAGACTACTCTACACCCTATTGACTGGTACTTTCTATTAAGTAGAACAATATATAAATAAAACACCAACCTGACAAACCTTAACATTAAATTTATGTTCAGCATATCTACATATCTTTCAAATGAATAGAAATATTTCATTAGCTCTTTTTAAAGCAAATGAAAAATTTAAGGCATCAATACCTTGTAATGTGTACATTAACACATTACACCAGCGTAGAATTCCACCTGCACCTATATCTGCGCTGCAAAGCATCACCACACAGTTGTGCCCCGCCCCGTGCCCTGCATCCTGCTATACATCCATCCCACAAACACAAGGGTGTAAACTACTTAAGGAAATCAACTTTCAAAGTAAATCAATCAAGATATTTAAATGCAGTGAAAATAACAGAAGATCACTAAGCATATCACAATACAGACATATATAACCCAGCCTAATGACCAAATTAAAACACCAGACGTTGGAACAACTAATCAAAGATGTTCACATAATTCTACTAAATAAAATAAGTGGGCTGGTTAATGACATAAAGGAGATCAAGAAGACACCAGAATGGCATAAAGAGGAATTTGAAAGTATAAACAGAAAAATAGCAGATATCACAGAGATTAAAGAATCTGTTGACCAAATACAAAACATACTACAGACAACAGCAGATCTGAAGAGGCAGAAGAATAAGTGAACTGGAGGACAGGATGACTGATTTCGAATACTTGAAACAGGAAATGGCAAAAAAGATGAAAACACCTAAATTAGATCTCAGGGAAATGATGGACAAAATAAAGTACACAAATATAAGAATCACTGGTGTCCCAGAAGGAGGAGAGAAGAGGAGTAAAGGGCTAGGAAGAGCAGCTGAGGCTATAATCAGGGAAAACTTCCCAACCCTTGCAAAGGACATAAATACACAAGTCAAAGAAGCTCAACGAACTTCAAATAAAATAAATCCAAAAAAGCCTTCCCCAAAACACATACTAATCAGTCTGTCAAATGTTAAAGAGAAGCAAAAAATTATGAAAGTGACAAGAGAAAAACAATCTACTACATACAAGGAAACAATATAAGACTGATTCATACTACTCAACTGGCACCATGGAGGCAAGAAGGTAGTGGTATGATATATTTAAAATCCTGAAAGAGAAAGACTTCCAGCCAAGAAATCTGTACCCAGCCAAACTGTCCTTCAAAACTGAGGGAGAGGTTAAAATTTTCACAGACAAACAAATCTTGAAAGAATATGTCAACAAGAGACCAACCCTACAAGAAATACTAAAGGGAGTTCTGCCAATTGAAATAAAAAGAAAGGAGAGGGAAGTCTAGAGGAGGGCACAGAATTGAAGGTTACCAGTAAGGGTAACTTAAAGGATAAAAAGAGAAAGAGGGAAAAGAATATATAGCTCTGACTAATCCAAAAGATAAGATGGTGGATTCAAGAAAAATCTTTTCAGTAATGACTCTGAATATTAACAAACTAAACCTACCAATTAAAAGATACAGATTGGCAGAAAGGATTAAGAAATACAATCCAGCTGTATGCTGCTTATAAGAGACTCATTTTAGACACAAGGACACAAATAGACTGAAAGTGAAAGGATAGAAAAAGATATTCCATGCAAGTTATAACCAAAAGAAATCAGGAGTAGCTGCACTAATACTGAACAAAACAGACTTTATATGTAAAGACGTCATAAGAGGCAAAGGATACTATATATTAATTAAAGGGACAACTCACCAAGAAGATATAACAATCATAAATGTTTATGCTCCCAATCAAGGAGCTACAGAGTACATGAGACAGACATTGGCAAAATGGAAGGGAGTGACAGATGTTTCAACAATAATAGTAGGAGACTTCAGTACAACACTCCCTTCCATAGACAGAACAACCAGACAGAAGATCAACAAGGAAACAGAAAAGTTAAATGTGATAAATGAATTAGACCTAACAGACATATATAGGTCATTGCACCCCAAAACAGCGGGATATGCATTCTTCTCTAGTGCTCATGGAACATTCTCCAGGATAGATCATATGCTGGGGCACAAAACAGGTCTTTATAAATTTAAAAACACTGAAATTATTCAAAGCACATTCTCTGATCAGAACGGAATGAAGTTGGATCTCAATAAACACCAAAGAACAAGAACATTCATAAATATATTGAGATTAAATAACAATCTATAACCAGTGGGTCAAAGAAGAAATTGCTAGAGAAATCAGTAGCTATCTGGAGATGAATGAAAGTGAGAATACAACATATCAGAACTTAAAGGATGTGGCAAAGGCTGTGCTAAGGGGGAAATTTATAGTCCTAAATGCCTACATTAAAAAAGAAGAAAGAGAAAAAATCAAGGATTTAACTGTTAATCTGGAGGAACTTGAGAAAGAACAGGAAACTAACCCCAAAGCAAACAGAAGATGAGAAATAACAAAGATTAAAGCAGAGTTAAATGAAGGGGAGAGCAGAAGAATAATAAAAAGAATCAATAAAACCAAAAGTTGCTTCTTGGAGAAAATCAATAAAATTGATAGGCCGCTAGCAAGCCTGACAAAGAAAAAAAGAGAGAGGATGTAAATAAACAAAATCAGAAATGAGAATGGGTGCATTACCACAAACCCTGAAGAAATAAAAGAATTCATAAGAGGATACTATGAATGACTATATCCCAACAAACTAGACAACTCAGATGAAATGGACAAATTCCTGGAAACACACAAACAAGCTACACTGACTAAAGAAGAAATAGAAAATCTCAACAAGCCAATCACAAGTAAAGAGATTTGATCAGTCATCAAAAATCTTCCTACAAAGAAAAGCCTAAGGCCAGTTGGCTTCACAGGGGACTTTTATCAAGCACTCCAAAAAGAACTAATACCAATCCTGCTCAAACTATTCCAAAAAATTGAGGAAAAAGGAACTCTACCTAACTCATTTTATGACGCTAATATTTTAATACTGAAACTGGGTAAAGATACTATAAGAAAGAAAAACTACAGCCAATCTCCTTAATGTACATAGATGCAAAAATTCGCAACAAAATATTAGCAAATCTAATCCAACAACATATTAAAAGAATGATACACCACAACCAAGTGGGTTTCATGCCAGGAATGCAAGGATGGTTCAACACAAGAAAATCAATTAATGCAATATAGCACATTAACAAATCAAAAGGGAAATATCACATGATCATCTCGATTGATGTTGAAAAAGCATTTGACAAAATTCAACATCCTTTTCTGATAAAAACACTTCAAAAGATAGGAATCAAAGGTAACTTTCTCAATATGATAAACGGAATATATGAAAAACCAATAGCCAGCATCGTACTCAATGGAGACAAAGTTTTCCCCTTAAGATCAGGAACAGACAAGAATGCTGTGGTGGTTAAATTCAGGTGTCAACTTGGCTAGGTGAAGGTGCTTAGTTCTAGTGCTGTGGACATGAGCCAATGGCATATGAACCTCATCTGTTATTGACTACATCTGTAGTAGGCTAAGAGGTGTGCCTGCTGCAATGAATGATGTTTGATTTAATTGGCTGGTGCTTAATTGAGAGACTCAACGTAGCACAGCCCAAGCAGCTCAGCATACCTCATCTTAGCACTTGCAGCTCTGTCCAGGCCTCAGGAAATGTAGAAAGGAATTACTCCAGGGAAAGGTGTTGAAACCCAGAGGCCTGGAGAGAAGGCCAGCAGAGATCACCTTGTGCCTTCCCATGTAAGAAAGAACCTCAGTCGAAAGTTAGCTGCCTTTCCTCTGAAGAACTAATGAAATAAATTCCCTTTAATTAAAAGCCAATCCATCTCTGGTGTGTTGCATTCCAGCAGCTAGCGAAACTAGAACAGATGCCTACTGTTACCACCATTATTCAATACTGTACTAGAAGTTCTAGCTAGGGCAATCAGTTCTAGCTAGAGCAATCAGGCAGAACAAAGAAATAAAAGGCATCCAAATCGGAAAGGAAGAAGTAAAACTATCATTATTTGCAAATGACATGATACTATTACTTGGAAAATCCTGAGAAATCTAAAGCAAAGTTATCTGACCCAATAAGCAAATTCAGCAAGGTGGTGGGATATAAAATTAATGGGCAAAAATTAGTAACATTTCTATACACAAGCTATGATCTTACTGAGTCAGTTAATGAAAAAATTCCATTCAAAATAGCAACTAAAAGGGTCAAGTACTTAGGAATAAACTTAACTAGGGACATAAAGGACTTATACACAGAAAACTATATAACATTGCTAAAAAGCATCCAAATTAGAAAGGAAGAAGTAAAACTATCTATGGTAGTTAGATTCAGTTGTCAACTTGGCCAGGTGAAGGCACCTAGTTCTGTTGTTGTGGACAAGAGTCAATGTTACCTGACGCTAATCTGTTGCTCATTACATCTGCAGTCAGATAGGAGGTGTGCCTGCTGCAATGAACAATGTTTGACTTAATTGGCTGGTGCTTAAAAGAGAGAGCACAACGTAGCACAGCCCAAGCAGCTCAGCATACCTCATCTCAGCACTCGCAGCTCAGCCCAGGCCTTTGGAGATGCAGAAAGAAGTCACCCTGGGGAAAGCTGTTGGAACCCAGAGGCCTGGAAAGAAGGCCAGGAGAGACCATTCTGTGCTTTCCCATGTAAGAAAGAACCTCAGTTGAAAGTTGGCTGCCTTTCCTCTGAAGAACTAATAAAATAAATCCCCTTTTATTTAAAAACCAATCCATCTCTGGTGTGTTGCATTCCAGCAGCTAGCAAACTAGAACACTATCATTATTTGCAAATGACAAATACTTGGAAAATCCTGAGAAACCTAGAGCAAAGTTATTTGACCTAATAAACAAATTTAGCAAGGTGGCAGGATATAAAATTTATGTACAAAATCAGGAGCATTTCTATACACAAGCTATGACCTTACTGAGGAGTCAGTTAAAAAAAAATTCCATTCAAAATAACAACTAAAAGAGTCCAGTACTTAGGAATGAACTTAACTAGGGACACAAAGGATTTATACATAGAATATGATATAACATTGCTAAAAGAAACCAAAGAAGATCTAAATACATAGAAAGACATTCCCTGCTCATGGATGGGAAGGCTAACTTAAAGTTAAGATGTCAATTCTACCCAAATTGATCTACTGATTCAATGTAGTACCAATCAAAATTCCAACAACTACTTTGAAGACTTGGAAAAACCAGTCACCAAATTCATGTGGAAGGGAAAGAGACCCTGAATAGCTAAAAGCATCCTAAAAAAAGAAGAACAAAGTGGGATGATTAACACTCCCTGACTTTAAAACCTATTATAAAGCCACAGTGGTCAAAACAGTATGGTACCGGCACAAAGATAGAAGTGCTGACCAATGGAATCAAATTGAGAGTGCAGAAATAGACCAACAAATCTATGGTCAAGCGATTTTTGACAAGGCCCTCAAATCCACTGAACTGGGACAAACAGTCTTTTCAATAAATGGGCATGGGAGAACTGGATATCTATAGCCACCCTATATAAAAAATTAACTCAAAGTGGAACAACCACCAAAAGATAAGAACTAGCACCATAAAGTTTCTAGAAGAAAATGTAAGGGAACATCTTCAAGACCTAGTAATTGGAGGTAGCTTCCTAATTTTACACCCAAAGCAGAAGCAACAAAAGAAAAAATAGATAAAGTCGGAACTCCTCAAAATCAAATGCTTCTGCACCTCAAAAGACTTTGTTAAAAAGGTGAAGAGGCAGCCAACTCAATGGGAGAAAATATTTGGAAATTACATATCGGACAAAGGTTTGATATCTTGCATGCATAAAGAAATCATACAACTCAATAACAAAAGAACAAACAACCCAATTATAAATAGACTAAACATAAGAATAGGCATTTTTCTGAAGAACAAATACAGATGGCTCAAAAGCACATGAAGAGATGTTCATTTTCACTGGCTATAAGGGAAACGACTACAATGAGATACCACCTCACACCTATAAGAATGACTATATTAAACCAACAGGGAACTATAAATGTTGGGGAGGATGTGGAGAAACTGGAACAGTTATGCACTGTTGGTGGGAATGTACAATGGTGCAGCCATTACGGAAGACTGTTTGGCAATTCCTTACAAAACTAAATGTTGAGCTGCCCTATGACCCAGCAATAGCACTACTTGATACACACCCAGAAGAGTTGAAAGCAATGACACAAACAGACAATTGCACACTAATGTTCAAAGCAGCATTATTCGCAATCGTCAAAAGATGGAGACAAAACAAACAGCCATCAACAGACAAGTGGATTAACAAAATGTGGTATATACATACGATGGACTACTATGCAGCAGTAAGACAAAATGACATCCTGAAACACAAGACAAGATGGACGAGGCTTGAGGACATAATGCTGAGTAAAACAAGTCAGACACAAAAGGATAGATACTGTATGATCCCATTTTATTTTTTATTAATTAATGGAAAAAAAGAAATTAACCCAACATTTAGAAATTATACCATTCTACCTATGCAATCAGTAATTCTTAACATCATCACATAGATGCATGATCATCGTTTCTTAGTACATTTGCATCGGTTTAGAAGAACTAGCAATACAACTGAAAAAGATATAGAATGTTAATATAGAGAAAAAAAATAAAAGTAATAATAGTAAGAACAAAACAAAACAAAACAAAAACCTATAGCTCGGATGCAGCTTCATTCAGTGTTTTAACATGATTACTTTACAATTAGGTATTATTGTGCTGTCCATTTTTGAGTTTTTGTATCTAGTCCTGTTGCACAGTCTGTATCCCAACAGCTCCAATTACCCATTATCTTACCCTGTTTCTAACTCCTGCTGAACTCTGTTACCAATGACATATTCCAAGTTTATTCTCGAATGTCGATTCACATCATTGGGACCATACAGTATTTGTCTTTTAGTTTTTGGCTAGACTCATTCAGCATAATGTTCTCTAGGTCCATCCATGTTATTACATGCTTCATAATTTTATCCTGTCTTAAAGCTGCATAATATTCCATCGTATGTATATACCACAGTTTGTTTAGCCACTCGTCTGCTGATGGACATTTTGGCTGTTTCCATCTCTTTGCAACTGTAAATAACGCTGCTATAACATGGTGTGCAAATGTCCGTTTGAGTTTTTGCACTTAATTCCTTTGAGTAGATTCCCAGCAATGGTATTGCTGGGTCATATGGCAATTCTATATTCAGCTTTTTGAGGAACTGCCAAACTGCCTTCCACAGTGGTTGCACCATTTGACATTCCCACCAACAGTGGATAAGTGTGCCTCTTTCACCGCATCCTCTCCAGCACTTGTCATTTTCTGTTTTGTTGATAATGGCCATTCTGGTGGATGTGAGATGATATCTCATTGTGGTTTTGATTTGCATTTCTCTAATGGCCAGGGACATTGAGCATCTCTTCATGTGCCTTTTGGCCATTTGTATTTCCTCCTCTGAGAGGTGTCTATTCAAGTCTTTTTCCCATTTTGTAATTGGGTTGGCTGTCTTTTTGTTGTTGAGTTGAACAATCTCATTATAAATTCTGGATACTAGACCTTTATCTGATATGTCATTTCCAAATATTGTTTCCCATTGTGTAGGCTGTCTTTCTACTTTCTTGATGAAGTTCTTTGATGCACAAAAGTGTTTAATTTTGAGGAGTTCCCATTTATTTATTTCCTTCTTCAGTGCTCTTGCTTTAGGTTTAAGGTCCATAAAACTTCCTCCAATTTTAAGATTCATAAGATATCTCCCTACATTTTCCTCTAACTGTTTTATGGTCTTAGACCTAATGTTTAGATCTTTGATCCATTTTGAGTTAACTTTTCTGTAGGGTGTGAGATATGGGTCTTCTTTCATTCTTTTGCATATGGATATCCAGTTCTCTAGGCACCATTTATTGAAGAGACTGTTCTGTCCCAGGTGAGTTGGCTTGACTGCCTTATCAAAGACCAAATGTCCATAGATGAGAGGGTCTATATCTGAGCACTCTATTCGATTCCATTGGTCGATATATCTATCTTTATGCCAATACCATGCTGTTTTGACCACTGTGGCTTCATAATATGCCTTAAAGTCAGGCAGCGCGAGACCTCCAGCTTCGTTTTTTTTCCTCAAGATGTTTTTAGCAATTTGGGGCACCCTGCCCTTCCAGATAAATTTGCTTATTGGTTTTTCTATTTCTGAAAAATAAGTTGTTGGGATTTTGATTGGTATTGCATTGAATCTGTAAATCAATTTAGGTAGGATTGACATCTTAACTATATTTAGTCTTCCAATCCATGAACACGGTATGCCCTTCCATCTATTTAGGTCTTCTGTGATTTCTTTTAGCAGTTTTTTGTAGTTTTCTTTATATAGGTTTTTTGTCTCTTTAGTTAAATTTATTCCTAGGTATTTTATTCTTTTAGTTGCAATTGTAAATGGGATTCGTTTCTTGATTTCTCCCTCCGCTTGTTCATTGCTAGTGTATAGAAATGCTACAGATTTTTGAATGTTGATCTTGTAACCTGCTACTTTGCTGTACTCATTTATTAGCTCTAGTAGTTTTGCTGTGGATTTTTCCAGGTTTTCGACGTATACTATCATATCCTCTGCAAACAGTGATAGTTTTACTTCTTCCTTTCCAATTTTGATGCCTTGTATTTCTTTTTCTTGTCTAATTGCTCTGGCTAGAACCTCCAACACAATGTTGAATAATAGTGGTGATAGTGGACATCCTTGTCTTGTTCCTGATCTTAGGGGGAAAGTTTTCAATTTTTCCCCATTGAGGATGATATTAGCTGTGGGTTTTTCATATATTCCCTCTATCATTTTAAGGAAGTTCCCTTGTATTCCTATCCTTTGAAGAGTTTTCAACAGGAAAGGATGTTGAATCTTGTCAAATGCCTTCTCTGCATCAATTGAGATGATCATGTGATTTTTCTGCTTTGATTTGTTGATATTGTGTATTACATTAATTGATTTTCTTATGTTAAACCATCCTTGCATACCTGGGATGAATCCTACTTGGTCATGATGTATAATTCTTTTAATGTGTTGTTGGATACGATTTGCTAGAATTTTATTGAGGATTTTTGCATCTATATTCATTAGAGAGATTGGCCTGTAGTTTTCTTTTTTTGTAATATCTTTGCCTGGTTTTGGTATGAGGGTGATGTTGGCTTCATAGAATGAATTAGGTAGTTTTCCCTCCACTTCGATTTTTTTGAAGAGTTTGAGCAGAGTTGGTACTAATTCTTTCTGGAATGTTTGATAGAATTCACATGTGAAGCCATCTGGTCCTGGACTTTTCTTTTTAGGAAGCTTTTGAATGACTAATTCAATTTCTTTACTTGTGATTGGTTTGTTGAGCTCATCTATGTCTTCTTGAGTCAAAGTTGGTTGTTCATGTTTTTCCAGGAACCCGTCCATTTCCTCTAAATTGTTGTATTTATTAGCGTAAAGTTGTTCATAGTATCCTGTTATTACCTCCTTTATTTCTGTGAGGTCAGTAGTTATGTCTCCTCTTCCATTTCTGATCTTATTTATTTGCATCCTCTCTCTTCTTCTTTTTGTCAATCTTGCTAAGGGCCCATCAATCTTATTGATTTTCTCATAGAACCAACTTCTGGCCTTATTGATTTTCTCTATTGTTTTCATGTTTTCAATTTCATTTATTTCTGCTCTAATCTTTGTTATTTCTTTCCTTTTGCTTGCTTTGGGGTTAGTTTGCTGTTCTTTCTCCAGTTCTTCCAAGTGGACAGTTAATTCCTGCATTTTTGCCTTTTCTTCTTTTCTGATATAGGCATTTAGGGCAATAAATTTCCCTCTTAGCACTGCCTTTGCTGCGTCCCATAAGTTTTGATATGTTGTGTTTTCATTTTCATTCACCTCGAGGTATTTGCTAATTTCTCTAGCAATTTCTTCTTTGACCCACTCGTTGTTTAGGAGTGTGTTGTTGAGCCTCCACATATTTGTGAATTTTCTGGCACTCCGCCTATTATTGATTTCCAACTTCATTCCTTTATGATCTGAGAAAGTGTTGTGTATGATTTCAATCTTTTTAAATTTGCTAAGACTTGCTTTGTGACCCAGCATGTGGTCTATCTTTGAGAATGATCCATGAGCACTTGAGAAAAAGGTGTATCCTGCTGTTGTGGGATGTAATGTCCTATAAATGTCTGTTAAGTCTAGCTCATTTATAGTAATATTCAGATTCTCTATTTCTTTATTGATACTCTGTCTAGATGTTCTGTCCATTCATGAGAGTAGCGAATTGAAGTCTCCGACTATTATGGTATATGAGTCTATTTCCCTTTTCAGTGTTTGCAGTGTATTCCTCACGTATTTTGGGGCATTCTGGTTTGGTGCATAAATATTTATGATTGTTATGTCTTCTTGTTTAGTTGTTCCTTTTATTAGTAGATAGTATCCTTCTTTGTCTCTTTTAACTGTTTTACATTTGAAGTCTAACTTGTTGGATATTAGTATAGCCATTCCTGCTCTTTTCTGGTTGTTATTTGCATGAAATATCTTTTCCCAACCTTTCACTTTCAACCTATGTTTATCTTTGGGTCTAAGATGTGTTTCCTGTAGACAGCATATAGAAGGATCCTGTTTTTTAATCCATTCTGCCAATCTATGTCTTTTGATTGGGGAATTCAGTCCATTAACATTTAGTGTTATCACTGTTTGGATAATATTTTCCTCTACCATTTTGCCTTTTGTATTATATATATCATATCTGATTTTCCTTCTTTCTACACTCTTCTCCATACCTCTCTCTTCTGTCTTTTTGTATCTGACTCTAGTGCTCCCTTTAGTATTTCTTGCAGAGCTGGTCTCTTGGTCACAAATTCTCTCAGTGACTTTTTGTCTGAGAATGTTTTAATTTCTCCCTCATTTTTGAAGGATAATTTTGCTGGATATAGGAGTCTTGGTTGGCAGTTTTTCTTTTTTAGTAATTTAACTATATCATCCCACTGTCTTCTAGCTTCCATGGTTTCTGCTGAGAAATCTACACATAGCCTTATTGGGTTTCCCTTGTATGTGATGGATTGTTTTTCTCTTGCTGCTTTCAAGATCCTCTCTTTCTCTTTGACCTCTGACATTCTAACTAGTAAGTGTCTTGGAGACGCCTATTTGGGTCTAATCTCTTTGGGGTGCGCTGCACTTCTTGAATCTGTAATTTTAGGTCTTTCATAAAAGTTGGGAAATTTTTAGTGATAATTTCTTCCATTAGTTTTTCTCCTCCTTTTCCCTTCTCTTCTCCTTCTGGGACACCCACAACACGTATATTTGTGCGGTTCATATTGTCCTTGAGTTCCCTGATACCCTGTTCAAATTTTTCCATTCTTTTCCCGATAGTTTGTTTCTTTTTGGAATTCAGATGTTCCATCCTCCAAATCACTAATTCTATCTTCTGTCTCTTTAAATCTATCATTGTAGGATCCATTGTTTTTTCCATCTTTTCTACTTTATCTTTCACTTCCATAAGTTCTGTGATTTGTTTTTTCAGTTTTTCTATTTCTTCTTTATGTTCAGCCCATGTCCTCTTCATGTCCTCCCTCAATTTATCGATTTCATTTTTGAAGAGGTTTTCCATTTCTGTTCGTATATTCAGCATTAGTTGTCTCAGCTCTTGTATCTCATTTGAACTATTGGTTTGTTCCTTTGACTGGGCCATATTCTCAATCTTCTGAGCGTGGACCGTTATCTTCTGTTGCTGGCGTCTGGGCATTTAGTCAGATTTCCCTGGGTATCGGACCCAACAAGGTTGTAAGATTTTTCTGTGAAATCTCTGGGTTCTGCTTTTCTTATCCTGCCCAGTAGGTGGCGCTCGTGGCACTCGTTTGTCTCACGTGTTTGGAAGGGATCCCCCCGGTCACCGATCTCTGCGGCCTGGGGATTTCCGATCCAATTCTCTCCGTTGGTTCGGGGGGCCGCGCATGGTGGGGGCGTCAGCCGCCGCGGCTTGAGGGGACCCTGTGGCTGGTCACCGGCTACAGCAGGCCCAGGGAATTCGCCACCAGACCAGGAAGTCGCCCGCGGGGGAGGGGCGTCAGTCACCGGCCGCCGCGGCCTGGGGAATTCCCCACCAGACCAGGAAGCCGCCCGCGGGGGAGGGCCACCGCGGCTTGGATAGCCCTCTGATCCGAGACTCGTGGCCGGACCAGGAAGCCGCCCGCAAAAGCGGGGCGCCGGCCGCCTCAGCTTGGGAAACTTGCCTCTCCGAGACTCTCAGCCGGCCTGGGAAGGAGGGAGGGAGGAGCTCCGGCCACCACAGCTGCCGCTGCTCGGGAAATCGCGCGCCACTTGGGGATCTCACCGCAGCCGAGTCTCGCAGTCAGACTAGCCAGTCCAGACTGGGGTACGCTGTGTGTCCATTCCCTGCCGTAGCCCCGGGAGCTGTTTTGCACTGTTGTGTATGATCCCATTTTATGAGCATGGTAAAAGTGAAATCAGAGGCTTATATAATACAGCATATAGGGGACTTAGAGATACATAGAAGTTAGAGATAGGTGAACGGTTAGCTAATGAGGTTGAACTTCAATGTAAGGAAGAGATAGAAGTGAAGGTGGTTTTCTAGTGGGTCTATAAGTAATATTACCATATTGAAGATGAACAAGATTGAAAGGATTACATAGACCTATGTGTCCTATTGATTAACACTAGAAATATAAATTAATTCTTGCAAGAACTACTTCAAAGATATGATTCCTGTATAGAGAGTGTTTAAGTTTAGGGTACAGGGGGGAAACTGCAACTGCAAGCTGTGGGCTATGTTTAAAAGAAAAATATCAGTCCCTTGATGCTGAGTCTCAGCTCATTCCAGGATCCCCGTCCCACATTGCCAGGAAGGTCCACAACCCTGGGAGTCATGTCCCACGCAGAGAGGGGGAGGGTGGTGAAACTGCTCGTTGTCTTGGCTGGAGAGAGAGGCCACATCTGAGCAACAAAAGAGGCTCTCCTGGGGGTGACTCTTAAGCCTAAATTTTAAGTAGACTTGACCTATCCTTTGTGGGGTTAAGTTTCATTTGAACAAACCCCAAGCCTGGGGGATCAGCCCATAGCTTTGGTTGTCCACACTGCTTGTGAGAATATCAAGAATTCAACTTGGCGAAGTTGAATTTCTCCCCACTCTCACCATTTCCTGAAGGGGGCTTGCAAATACTTTTCCAGTCACTGATCAAATCACTCTGGGATTCATCGGGGCATCACTCTGGACAAACCAACAAAATCTCATGTGCTACCTGAGATTCCAAGTACTTATGACATTCAATCAAACTATCTACATGAGTTATATTAGGAAATGCTCTAGTCAAAATATAAATTTTGTAACAAATAAACATTTTTTGCTTTAGTCTCACACATAAGGTGACATTTTAAAGTATTAATTATCATCTATTTTCAACACCCTGCAATAATGACATTCCTTTGTTCTTCCTCAGGAAAAAACATTTCTTAAATTTGTACATTGTACATTTCACTATTATTATACACTCTAGGCATTCCTAGATTATACCATCTCGATCTTTACCATCTATCTTTCTTTCTGATTTCATTTATGTCCCCAGTCCTCCTCCCTCTATCATTCTCACATGCAGGTTCATTCAGTGTTTTAACATAATTACATTACTGTTAGGTAGTATTGTGCTGTCCATATCTGAGATTTTATATTCAGTCCTGTTGTACAATCTGTATCCCTTCAGCTCCAATCACCCAATATCTCACCCTATTTCTATCTCCTGATGGTCTCTGTTACCAAGGAAATATTCTAAATTTATTCACTAACATCAGTTCATGTCAGTGAGACCATACAACCCTAGAATGAGCTGAGAATTAACATCAGGGGTTTGAGAGAATCTTCTCGACCAAAGGGGGAAGAGTGAAATGAGACTAAGTGTCAATGGCTGAGAGATTCCAAACAGAGTTGAGAGGTTATCCTGGAGGTTATTCTTATGCATTAAGTAGATATCACCTTGTTGTTCAAGATGTAGTGGAGAGGCTGGAGGGAACTGCCTGAAAATTAAGAGCTGTGTTCCAGTAGCCATGTTTCTTGATGATGATTGAACAATGATATAGCTTTCACAATGAGACTCTGCGAATGTGAAAACCTTGTGTCTGATGCTCCTTTTAGCTACTATATCAGCAGAAGAGTAGAACATATGGAATAAAAATAAATAATAGGGGGAACAAATGTTAAAATAAATTTAGTTTGAAATGCTAGTGGTAAATGAAAGCGAGGGGTAAGGGGTATGGTATGTATAATCTTTTTTTCTCTGTTATCATTTTATTTCTTTTTCTGTTGTCTTTTTATTTCTTTTTCTAAATTGATGCAAATGTTCTAAGAAATGATGAATATGCAACTATGTGATGATATTAAGAATTACCGATTGTATATGTAGAATGGAATGATCTCTTAATGTTTTGTTTGTTAATTTTTTTAATTAATAAAAAAAGTTAAAAAAAAGAAAAATATCAGCACTACCACAGCAACAGCAGAAGTCAATAATGGGGGGAGGGAAAAGAGTTAAGAGGAGGTTTCATTTCCTATTCAGTGAGGGTGTGTTTATTAGCTATCTTTCTCTTGGGAACAAAGAAATTATCTAAAATTGAGAGTGCTGATGGACTACGGACTTTGGGCATTACACGTGATGCCTGATGAATGCAGGTGACTGAAGGATGCACAAACTGAAAAGCAGATTGGTGAAAGGTGGTACATATAAATGATCGAATGTTGTGCTGCTACAAAAAAGAAATGAAGTCGTGAGGCATGCAACAATGTGAATGAACTTGTGGGACATTTGGTGAGGCAAAATAAGCCAGAAACGAAAAACAATTATGGTATGGTCTTCTTTACAAAATGCTTGTTAAGAAAAAAGGGGCCTAAAAAAGACAAAACAGGGGCCTAGATTTTAAGCTCTTATAGGAGACACATTTAGTCCGGAGTGTTAATTATTATTTCTGGATTTGGAGAGGCTGTTTTATAGACATATATATATATATACATATATATATATATATAAAACCTGGTATTTAGAGATAAGAGTGCTTTGAAAACGACTGCTTTTTTCATTCTTTGCTTTTATATATGTAACACAGTACACAATAAAAAATGTTAAAAAAAAAGGTAACAGAGGGAACAAGGGAGTTTAATGTAATATTTAATAAAAGTCTTCAGAACTTAGTCAATCCCCAAACTATAGATTGCTTCCGAGAAGTCTAAGACTTAGGCACCCTGAGATGCCAGGACAGCCCTTGCGTGAATACTCACTTTCCCAAAGCATCATCAACATCACCTCGACTTGGCTCCTGGCCTCGAACACGACCTCTACAGGTTAAGGGCATGAGTTCGTCAGCTGGGTAAGCATGCTCCTGCAAGGAAAACTTAATGAATTGCAAAGAAAAATAAGACCAAGCACATATCATTTAGAGTTTACAATCTTTACACAGTCAAAAAACAAAAATGAAATGAAAATTGGTCAAAAGTTGTACTATCCTTAGTTTACGGAATCATTTTTTTTAATTTAATTACAAGTGTAATACATGCTTGATAAAAAGTCAATATAGTTTCACTAACACAAAAGATAGTCAGTAGTTTAAATTTTACCAAATTTCTGGATTAAAAAAAAATATATATATATATACCTCAAGTTTTATAACTATTAAGGATTAGCACCTTTTCATATTAGGCATTGAATTTTCCTTCGTAAATGTTTATTTCTACCTTTTGTCCATTTTTCTATAGGTTGTCTGATGGTCAAAGGGACTCCTTATAGATTACTTTTGTTATATATATATATATTGAAAATATTTTACTCCTGTCTTTTGAAGTTAGGCTTTGGATATGCAGTTAAATCTTGCAGTTAAATCTATCAGTGGATAGTGGGTTTCAGGGGTGCTTAAGGTTACCCTTAAAAGAAAATGCTTAAGGCCACCCTTAAAGAAAATGGTAGTCTTATGACTTTTTTCTTCAATGTTTAGATATTTACTCTATTTGGAATATATTTTTGCTTATGATGTAAAATAGGATCATAACTGTATTTGTTCATCCCAAAATTTTAGCATATTTTCTAAATATCACTTGTTTTAGTTTGTTAAAGCTGCCAGAATTCAATATACCAGAAACGGAATGGCTTTTAAAAAGGGAATTTACTAAGTTTACAATTCTAAGGCCATGAAAATGTCCAAATCAAGGCATCAACAAGAGGTTACTGTCACTAAAGAAAGACTGACGCCATCTAGAGCACATCTGTCAGTTGGAAAGGCATGCGGCTGGCATCTGCTGAGGTCTTTGACTTTTGGACACCTCTGTAAGATGAGAAGGCACATGGTAACATCTGTTAGCTTTCGTTCCCAGCTTCTCGTCAGGCTTACCCAGGGGTGCTTTCCTTCTGCATCTCCAAAGGTCTCTGGCTATGTAGGCTCTGCAGCTTTTTTCAAAATGGTTCCCTTTTGAAGGACTCCAATAAGAAATCCCATCCACAACTGAGGGGGTCACATCTCCATGGAAACAACTTAATCAAAAAGATCCCACCCAGCAATTGAAATAGGATTAAATAACATAGCTTTTCTGGGATACACAACAGTTTCAAACCAGGACACCAGTTTTTGAATACTCCATCCTTTCCCCAGTCATTTGAAATATCAGCTTTAGCAGTTTAAAATTGTTTGCATGCACAGATTTCTACAGTCTCCATTCTGTTCTCCAGAACTATTTGCCTATTCTTGCTCCAATACCACACTATTTTAATTACTCTATCTTTACAACAAATTTTGCTACTTGGTAGAGCAATGCTTCCCTCCTCCATTGTTTTTTTGTTGTCTTGTGGTTTTTTGTTTTTTTTTTTTAAGTTTTTCTTAACTACTTTCTCAAATTTACTTCTCTGGATAACTTTGAAAATTTCACTGAAATTCAAATTGGGACAGCCTAGTTTGGGAAAATTGATATCTTTAACAATCTAATCTTCCTATCTAGGATTCCAGTATATCACCACATTAATTCAGGTCTTATTTTATGTATTCAAGTTTTACAGTTTTCTTTTTATAAGTCTCACATATTTCTTATTTATTACTTGGTACTTTAGAGTCTAGGTTACTTTTATGAATGGGATTTTTTTTTTTTAAGAATGACCATGACAGTATTTCCAGTCTGGATGGTGATGAATCATACAGAAATCTTTCCTGCCACCCACTCCAAAGACATTGAAATGTTAACTACATTTTTGAAAATTATTTTTAAAACATAGCTGAGGTTGAGAGTAAGAAAAGAAATTTTCAATTCTGAAAGAAAGTAGCTGATTATAGGAAATGATGCTGAACTCAGAATATCATGTGCACTAGGAATAAAGACAAGATTCAGTAAGTGTTATGTTAATGCCCAAAGTGGAAAGAAGTTGATGTTGTTGGTCCTGCATATGTGGCTATATGCCAAAGCTGGGCTCTACAACATAGGTATTTACCTTCAATGAAACCAGGCTGGAACATTCACCTACTAGTCCCTAATCTTACCAGAAAAGGAAAGAAACAGAAAAAAATTGCTGAACTTTATATTTTCTTTATCAGAAGACAGGTCCTAAAAAAAAATTCCTTTAAAATTGACAAATTATGATTATGAAAGACATTTGGAGATTAGAATCACTGGGCTAATTAAGCTTCCATTTTAAACAATATTCACAGACTACCTACCAGGAATAGGATTAATATCCTTTTTCCCATTCAATTTAGGATTTTTGCAAGATATGTTATTTCAGGCAGTCTTTGCTTTGCATGATTTTGCTATGCAAGAGTATCAATTCCTTAATTTAGTTAAATAACCTAGTCCTCCAACAACATGGTTCGAATGTCAGATATCATGTGTTGAAATCAATCATGTAACCCATCAAAAGACACGTTCTTAATCTTAATACACATTCTTCTGGATGTGAACCCATTTGTAAATAAGACCTTTTGAAGATGTTATTATGTATTAAGGTGTAGCCAAACTGAACAGGCCAGTTTAATCTGTATTACTGGGAGCCTTAAAAAGAGAGGAAATTTGGATGCTGTCAGTAGAAAGCAGAAACCAGGAGGAGCCAGAAGTCAGGGGAAACCAGAACAAATAGAAGAGAGGGATCACTACGTGAAAGCCTGCCATCACCAGAATGCTACCAACTCCAGGACAAAGCATGGTCTTGCTGACTTCTTGATTTTGGACTTTTAGGCTTCAAAACCATGAGTCAATAAATGCTTGTTGTTTAAGCCAATTCACTGTGCGGTACTTGTCATAGCAATCTTGGCAAACTAAGACACCAACATATAGCAACTGTGAAACTACATAAAACATAAAATACAGACTTTGGTGCTACTCTTTAGTTCACAAATCACCATATAAATTATAGGTGTTCATCACGGTCCATGATTAATCACTGTGCATCTGAATTCAGTTTACACATAGATAGCAAAACATGTAGTTGTGTTGCCTTCTTGTCTCCCAGTGATAGACCTATACAACAGTTTATAAAAGTGGATAATTGAAAGAAGGAACTAGTCAAAAACGAAGTACAGCAAAAAAAAGAAAAAGAAAGAGTGATAATCCTAGAAGTGAAATTCTAATCAAATGTAAATGGGTTATAGGAGAAACAGATAACCATGGGAATGCTGACACTGCCACCATCCAAGAGACTCTATATACGCATCCAAAGAAACTTAATGAAGGTGAATTATCAACATCAACAATGAAAAGTGGTGATGATGTAAAAGATGAAGATGTCCCAGAAGAAGGAATGCATGCAAAAGACTTTCCCATAGGAGGAGCTCTCAGAGATATTTCATGACATTGAAAGTACAACGAACAGAATGTCGGAAGCTGATGAGAATGACAATTCACCAAGGCCACAGAAAAGATGTTCACTCCATATTTTAAGTTATACAAGAAGGAAGGCATTGTTCAAACTTGTCTTAGTTTTTTACAATGAAATAAAGCACTTTAAACTCTCAATGTTTCTAAAATGTTGAATTACAATATACTAAATAATTATTAGTTTTATTATTTTTTCATTTCCCCATATATTTTTATAATCAACAGCGAAAGTATTTTAATGTTTTGACAAATATTTTTAAAGGTCACAGAACAACTGTAATTTCTCCTAGAGATTAAAATTGCTTTGCATTAATAACAACCAGAAAAGAGCAGGAGTGGCTATACTAATATCCAACAAATTAGACTTCAAATGTAAAACAGTTAAAAGAGACAAAGAAGGACACTATATACTAATAAAAGGAACAATTAAACAAGAAGACATAACAATCATAAATATTTACGCACCGAATCAGAATGCCCCAAAATACGTGAGGAATATACTGCAAACACTGAAAAGGGAAATAGACTCATATACCATAATAGTTGGAGACTTCAACTCACCACTCTCATCAAGGGACAGAACATCTAGACAGAGGATCAACAAAGAAATAGAGAATCTGAATATTACTATAAATGAACTAGACTTAATAGACATTTATAGGACATTACATCCCACAACAGCAGGATACACCTTTTTCTCAAGTGCTCATGGATCATTCTCAAAGATAGACCATATGCTGGGTCACAAAGCAAGTCTTAACAAATTTAAAAAGATTGAAATCTTACACAACACTTTCTCGGACCATAAAGGAATGATGTTGGAAATCAATAATAGGCAGAGTGCCAGAAAATTCACAAATACATGGAGGCTCAACAACACACTCCTAAACAACGACTGGGTCAAAGAAGAAATTGCAAGAGAAATTAGCAAATACCTCGAGGTGAATGAAAATGAAAACACGACATATCAAAACTTATGGGATGCAGCAAAGGCAGTGCTAAGAGGGAAATTTATTGCTCTAAATGCCTATATCAGAAAAGAAGAAAAGGCAAAAATTCAGGAATTAACTATCCATTTGGAAGAACTGGAGAAAGAACAGCAAGCTAACCCCAAAGCAAGCAAAAGGAAAGAAATAACAAAGATTAGAGCACAAATAAATGAAATTGAAAACATGAAAACAATAGAGAAAATCAATAAGGCCAGAAGTTGGTTCTATGAGAAAATCAATAAGATTGATGGGCCCTTAGCAAGATTGACAAAAAGAAGAAGAGAGAGGATGCAAATAAATAAGATCAGAAATGGAAGAGGAGACATAACTACTGACCTCACAGAAATAAAGGAGGTAATAACAGGATACTATGAACAACTTTACGCTAATAAATACAACAATTTAGAGGAAATGGACGGGTTCTTGGAAAGACATGAACAACCAACTTTGACTCAAGAAGACATAGATGACCTCAACAAACCAATCACAAGTAAAGAAATTGAATTAGTCATTCAAAAGCTTCCTAAAAAGAAAAGTCCAGGACCAGATGGCTTCACATGTGAATTCTACCAAACGTTCCAGAAAGAATTAGTACCAACTCTGCTCAAACTCTTCAAAAAAATCGAAGTGGAGGGAAAACTACCTAATTCATTCTATGAAGCCAACATCACCCTCATACCAAAACCAGGCAAAGATATTACAAAAAAAGAAAACTACAGACCAATCTCTCTAACGAATACAGATGCAAAAATCCTTAATAAAATTCTAGCAAATCGTATCCAACAACACATTAAAAGAATTATACATCATGACCAAGTAGGATTCATCCCAGGTATGCAAGGATGGTTCAACATAAGAAAATCAATTAATGTAATACACCATATCAACAAATCAAAGCAGAAAAATCACATGATCATCTCAATTGATGCAGAGAAGGCATTCGACAAGATTCAACATCCTTTCCTGTTGAAAACACTTCAAAAGATAGGAATACAAGGGAACTTCCTTAAAATGATAGAGGGAATATATGAAAAACCCACAGCTAATATCATCCTCAATGGGGAAAAATTGAAAACTTTCCCCCTAAGATCAGGAACAAGACAAGGATGTCCACTATCACCACTATTATTCAACATTGTGTTGGAGGTTCTAGCCAGAGCAATTAGACAAGAAAAAGAAATACAAGGCATCAAAATTGGAAAGGAAGAAGTAAAACTATCACTGTTTGCAGATGATATGATACTATACGTCGAAAACCCGGAAAAATCCACAACAAAACTACTAGAGCTAATAAATGAGTACAGCAAAGTAGCAGGTTACAAGATCAACATTCAAAAATCTGTAGCATTTCTATACACTAGTAATGAACAAGCTGAGGGGGAAATCAAGAAACAAATCCCATTTACAATTGCAACTAAAAGAATAAAATACCTAGGAATAAATTTAACTAAAGAGACAAAAAACCTATATAAAGAAAACTACAAAAAACTGCTAAAAGAAATCACAGAAGACCTAAATAGATGGAAGGGCATACCGTGTTCATGGATTGGAAGACTAAATATAGTTAAGATGTCAATCCTACCTAAATTGATTTACAGATTCAATGCAATACCAATCAAAATCCCAACAACTTATTTTTCAGAAATAGAAAAACCAATAAGCAAATTTATCTGGAAGGGCAGGGTGCCCCGAATTGCTAAAAACATCTTGAGGAAAAAAAAACGAAGCTGGAGGTCTCGCGCTGCCTGACTTTAAGGCATATTATGAAGCCACAGTGGTCAAAACAGCATGGTATTGGCATAAAGATAGATATATCGACCAATGGAATCGAATAGAGTGCTCAGATATAGACCCTCTCATCTATGGACATTTGATCTTTGATAAGGCAGTCAAGCCAACTCACCTGGGACAGAGCAGTCTCTTCAATAAATGGTGCCTAGAGAACTGGATATCCATATGCAAAAGAATGAAAGAAGACCCATCTCTCACACCCTATACAAAAGTTAACTCAAAATGGATCAAAGATCTAAACATTAGGTCTAAGACCATAAAACAGTTAGAGGAAAATGTTGGGAGATATCTTATGGATCTTACAACTGGAGGTGGTTTTATGGACCTTAAACCTAAAGCAAGAGCACTGAAGAAGGAAATAAATAAATGGGAACTCCTCAAAATTAAACACTTCTGTGCATCTAAGAACTTCATCAAGAAAGTAGAAAGACAGCCTTCACAATGGGAGACAATATTTGTAAATGATATATCAGATAAAGGTCTAGTATCCAGAATTTATAAAGAGATTGTTCATCTCAACAACAAAAAGACAGCCAACCCAATTACAAAATGGGAAAAAGACTTGAACAGACACCTCTCAGAAGAGGAAATACGGATGGCCAAGAGGCACATGAAGAGATGCTCAATGTCCCTGGCCATTAGAGAAATGCAAATCAAAACCACAATGAGATATCATCTCACACCCACCAGAATGGCCATTATCAACAAAACAGAAAATGACAAGTGCTGGAGAGGATGCAGAGAAAGAGGCACACTTATCCACTGTTGGTGGGAATGTCAAAGGGTGCAACCACTGTGGAAGGCAGTTTGGCGGTTCCTCAAAAAGCTGAATATAGAATTGCCATACGACCCAGCAATACCATTGCTAGGTATCTACTCAAAGGACTTAAGGGCAAAGACACAAACGGACATTTGCACACCAATGTTTATAGCAGCATTATTTACAATTGCAAAGAGATGGAAACAGCCAAAATCTCCATCAACAGAAGAGTGGCTAAACAAACTGTGGTATATACATACGATGGAATATTATGCAGCTTTAAGACAAGATAAACTTATGAACCATGTAATAACATGGATGGACCTAGAGAATATTATGCTGAGTGAATCCAGCCAAAAACTAAAGTACAAATACTGTATGGTCCCACTGATGTGAACGGACATTCGAGAATAAACTTGAAATATGTCATTGGTAACAGAGTTCACCAGGAGTTAGAAACAGGGTAAGACAATGGGTAATTGAAGCTGAAGGGATACAGACTGTGCAACAGGGCTAGATACAAAAACTCAAAAATGGACAGCACAATAATACCTAATTGTAAAGTAATCATGTTAAAACACTGAATGAAGCTGCATCTGAGCTATAGGTTTTTGTTTTGTTTTGTTTTGATTTTACTATTATTACTTTTATTTTTTTCTCTATATTAACATTCTATATCTTTTTCGGTTATGTTGCTAGTTCTTCTAAACCAATGCAAATGTACTAAGAAATGATGATCATGCATCTATGTGATGATGTTAAGAATTAATGATTGCATGTGTAGAACGGTATGATCTCTAAATGTTGGGTTAATTTCTTTTTTTCCGTTAATTAAAAAAAAAAAAGAGAAGGGATAATTGGAGATGAAGGGATACAGACTGTACAACGGGACTGGATATAAAAACTCAGAAATGGACAGCACAATACTACCCAATTGTAATGCAATTATGTTAAAACACTGAATGAAGCTGCATGTGAGGTATAGGTTTTTTGTTTTTGTTTTTTTTGTTTTTTTTTCTTTCTATTATTGTTTTAATTCTTATTCTGTTGTCTTTTTATTTCTTTTTCTAAATCGATGCAAATGTACTAAGAAATGATGAATATGCAACTATGCGATGTTATTAAGAATTACTGATTGTACATGTAGATTGGAATGATTTCTAATTGTTTTGTTAATTCTTTTTTTAATTAATAAAAAAAGAAAAAAAGAAAAAAAGAAAAAAAAAAAGAAAAAAAATTGCTTTGCATTGTTTCAGCTCACAAGATCATTTTTACAGTCCTACACTACCACGCAAAGCTAGGACCACCTATGTTTTCCTATTGTCAACATTTATAATACATTCAAGTCTGTAACCTTAATTCCCAGTTTAGTTAGAGTTGGTACTCTAGTTAAAAGGAGTCAATACACATCACCTTTCTCTGGCTTCTTCATTTCTGAGTTTTTCATTTTATTCACCTTTCACTGCCTTGATTTTGTCCTCAGCTAATTTATTTTTATTTTTACAGGAAGGGTAATGGGCATTGTATTTCTTTGTCTCTTGCCTCAATCGTGGAAGAACGACCTGAAACCTTGGTAAGTGCCTGAGACATACTTTCTTCCCCTCAGATAGTTGAAGATAATCTTCTACACCCTTCTCATATGCACTAGATATTGCTTGGACAGTTTCTAAAAACAATTCTGATATTTCGTGCCTTGCATATGACTTTTTACTATTTGTATGCCCATGTGATTCTTCCCTAATTCTTGAAATTGAGCAATAATATTCCTGATTTTATGTACAATTCTATCGTGCTGCCTTTCACGAAACTCAACTATCTAGATCCCAAACTCATAGCACATTATTAGCAGAAAATCAGAACAGCCAACTGTATTATAATAAAGAACTTGGGTGGTCTTTGGAATTCCTGTGATAGGACTATGTTTGTTATACAAGATGGGCCTCTAGACCACATGTGACAGTTCATATGCTAAGGAGCCATACCTGAAGTCTTAAGGCAAGGCTATCTACACCAGAAAGACCAACTAAGTGATGGGGCTTTGAGTTACTTAACAGCCTCAGGGACAGCCTCAGGAGCCTCACAGACCTCAGGGGAGGAGAAGGACTGGAGACTGGGTTAACTACTTGGGCACTGATTCCACCAATCATGCTTACATAATAAGTACCTACATGAACTTTGGACATTCAAAACTCTTTTGTGTGAGCTTCCACGATTTATAAGATACATCCCTATGCCAGGATCTTCGGAAGTCTTGATTTCATGTGGAGAAGACATGGAAGCTTGCTTTTGAGACCCTCCCAGACCAGGCCATCTGCATCCCTTCTATGGCTTTTTACTTGTATTCTTTTATTATAATAAACTATAATCCTAAATGTAGGCCTTTCAGCAAGTTCCGTAAATTCTATGAATTCTAGTAGATTACCAAACCCAAGGAGATGGTGGAAACCCCAAATCTGTAGCCAAGTGTTGATACACCCGGGCCTCTGAGTTTGGACTAGCACCCAAAGGGAATCTTATAGAAGACAGCCCTTGACCTATGGAGTAATAATTGAATTGAGATGTGTTGCCATTGGAAGTGTTTGTAGTTACCACAGTCATTTATACTAACAGAAAGGGAAAGCAAAATATAACAAATTAAAAGCAGGCTAAAGAATAGAAAAAGCATTGAAGACTACAACTGTTCAAGTGTTTAGAAAAATTCAACGTTCTATATTGATTCATTCACCGAGTACAAGATTTCAAGCAACAAATACTTTTGACAATCCACATACAGTTACTAAATTCTGTATTCATTTACTTTGTAATTTGAACATTATAAATAATTTGTCAACATAAATTTAGAATTACTTTTTCATGTGTCAATTTTAAAAAAACCCTGATTTCCTAGAATGTTTTATTCCTTTATATTTCCACATATAATACATTTAGCAACACTTAGAAGTGACTCAAGAAAAGCAATATTTTTTAAAGTTGCTGATAAATTATGAAAGGTACTTTGTAAGAAATCATTCAAATGTTGATTTGGTTGTAAAAACATCTTTACTATTAAATGCTTTGAAAGCTTTCTATTACTATTTTTAGGGTTTTGCAAAATACAAACTCCTCTGTCCCAAATTAAATATGAAATCCAAGCCCTGAGCTTATCAGATAAGAAAAAACATCAATAGCAATTGAAAACTAGAATAATCATAATAAGTTTTGAGTTAAGTATAAAAATACTTTTTTGTCCCCTAATTTCAAGACTAAGGATAAAAATAAAACCATAGCTTATTCTTCACATTAACCACAAAGCAAACCACAGGTGGTGTGCATATATTCAGTGCAATGCATTTGTGGCAAACAGCCCTATTAGGCCTCAAAGTTCTGGCCTACTGAAATACTCCCTTGTCACAATGTATTGCAAGAATTAGGAAGAAGTAATTTTTATTGATAAGATTCAGAATCACTAAAAACATTTAATAAATTATCACTCAGAACTGAAACTCAGGTGATAAAGAATCCTACATAAATTGAGTAAAATATATGACTAGCCAAAAGCAAAAGAGCAAAAACAAAAAGAGTACACTCTCCACATCAGACTTTACAAATTTATTGGGTATTTGACATGATATAATCCCGCTCTAACTAATAAAGTCAAAGCAGCATTAAGAAGGACTTTCAAAGCAGCATTAAGAAGGACTTTTAGTAAAACCAATTCCAAAACTAGGCAAAGGGAAGATTTTCATTCTACTAAAAACAATAATAAACAATAATATTAATTAGAAAAGTGAGTTATTGAAAATACAAACTCTACTTAATTTCCAATAAAGTTATATGCATTTTACAATATTTTATACTAGATCCTTATTGTTAAACACTTTCCTCCTTGAGGCAGATAAGACATTCCTTCCTAAATTAAAAGCTAAAGAATTCACTTAAATGATACTTAACAAATCATCTATCATGTACTATAGCATATGCTAATTACTGATTGAAACTGAGCAATTTATCATTTCTTTTCATCCCCCTAAGTCAAATTTTCCTATTCACGCTTGTTCACCATTCATACTCACTTTATCAAATTGTTTTTAAATTTAAAATCCCACTCATCTAAACTAATCTGCTGGACTTACTTCCTATACTGAACATTTAATGTTTTTAGGTGGCATATTTTATGGAATATTTGTCAGCACTGAGAAAAAACAAGTAACAAAAAATGCAGTTGTCTCAAAGATTTTAAGTTAATTACCACAGAGTAGAAGCTAGCATACTTTAAATCTGTACTCAAAGTTAGATGACAACAAAGTTTCTAAATTCTTCAGTATTCTTAATCAATTTGGTTTGGGTGAATGATAAAAAATTGAACTTATGAAACAATGTTATGAAATAATGATGCTATATTAAATAGATAATAAAGTAATGATAAATAAACACAGCTATTAACAGATTAAAAAGAAAGTTAATCAAAAGATACGGAATAAGCATTCAACAAAATGTAATAACTTTTCATGATGAAAGTTCTCAGTGAACTTGGAATAGGAAGGAGCATAATCTATTAAATAGCACACACAAAAAAACACAGCTAAAATTGTACTTCATAGTGGCAAAGATCTCATCATTTCTATTCAACAGGGGATGGGAAGTCTAGCCACTGAAATAAGGCAAGAAAAGAAAGAAAAAGAACATAGACGGGACAAGATGGCAGCTTAACAATGTGCGCATTTTAGTTCATCCTCCAGAACAACTACTAAATAACTAGAAACAGTTCAGAACAGCTCCTGGGGCCACGTCAGTGACCGGACACATAGCATACCCCAGCCTGGACCAGCTGGACCAGCTGCAAGCCCCCCCAGAACCATGTCCCAAGCTGTGGCGGCTGGAGACCCTCCCGCACAGACTGCTTCCCAGAGGGGGAAAGGAAAGAAACTTTACCAGCAGCAGCAGCGGCGGCTGAGCCCAACCAAACGCCAATTGTGGCATTAATTACCAAATTGTGACTACTAAAAATAGGCCCCCAGCTCAGGTGAACCTGGTCAAAGCTGATGTCGCTCATTTTAGCCCCGGCATCAAGGGGGAAAAAAACAAGGAAACAGGTTTTTGTGTGGCTGTGTTTCTACAAAGGCTTGACTGCCTTTGGATACAGCGCCAGGGCTCCTCAGGCTGCAACTCCAAGCATAGGCAGAAACAAGCTCATTTGAGGGCTTGTCTGGAACCTGTGCCTTCCCCGGGGGAGAGGTGAAGCCCAACTCAGGTGGAATCCCTCTCTCAAGGAATTCAGACCCCAGGGTTACCAAGTTCTCAGTGAAGTCATTAAAACCAGCCTACAACCTCTCCTCTGTCTCCACCACACCCCCAGCATGGAGAGTCTGCCAAAGTTAAAGGTACCACATCATCTTATGCTGGTGGGACCTGCAGGCAGACAGGCACTACATACTGGGCAGGATAAGAAAAACAGAGCCCAGAGACTTCACAGAAAAGTCTTTCAACCTGCTGGGTCTCACCCTCAGGGAAAACCAACGCAGGTGACTCTTTCCTCCTGATAAGAGGCCAGTTTGGTCTGGGAAAATCTGGCTACGGTCTATAATACGTAAGTAGACCCTCCTAAGGGTGGGGTGGGGGGGGAGGCACCTTATAAGCAGGGCAAGAAACAAGAAAACAAGAACTGAAAAATTCTCCTCTGTTAAACAAAACTTAAGCTAGAGGTCCAGATAAAGCTGAACTGAATGTCAAAGAACAGACAGAGAACAAATTCATCCAGCAAGAAAACCCTAGATAAAAGAAGTGAAAGCAATCTCCAGAATAAACTAATTAAGGTAATTAAATGCCTAGACGCCAGCAAAAAATAACAAATCACACTAGGAAAATTGAAGATATGGCCCAGTCAATGGAACAAACCAACAATTCAAAGGACATACAGGAGCTGAAACAATTAATTCAGAATATACGAACAGACATGGAAAACCTCATCAAAAACCAAATCAATTAATTGAGGGAGGATATAAAGAAGGCAGGGAATGAACAAAAAGAAGAAATCAAAAGTCTGAAAAAACAAATCACAGAACTTATGGGAATGAAAGGCATGGTAGAAGAGATGAAAAAAACAATGGAAACTTACAATGTAGATTTCGAGAGGCAGAACACAGGATTAGTGAACTAGAGGATGGAACATCTGAAATCTGGCAAGAAAAAGAAAATATAGGGAAAAAAATGGAAAAATATGAGCAGGGACTCAGGGAACTGAAAGACAATATGAAGCGCACGAATATACGTGTTGTGGGTGTCCCAGAAGGAGAAGAGAAGGAAAAAGGAGGAGAAAAACTAATGGAGGAAATTATCACTGAAAATTTCCCAACTCTTATGAAAGACTTAAAATTATAGATCCAAGAAGTACAGCATACTCCAAAGAGAATAGATCCAAACAGACATACTCCCAGACATTTACTAATCAGAACGTCAGAAGTCAAAGAGAAACAGAGAATCTTGAAAGCAGCAAGAGAAAAGCAATCCATCATGTACAAGGGAAGCCGAATAAGACTGTGCATAGATTTCTCAGCAGAAACCATGGAGGCAAGAAGTCAGTGGGATGATATATTTAAATTATTAAAAGAGAAAAACTGCCAACCAAGAATTCTATATCCAGCAAAATTGTCCTTCAAAACTGAGGGGGAAATTAAAACATTTTCAGACAAAAAATCACTGAGAGAATTTGTGACCAAGAGACCAGCTCTGCAAGAAATACTAAAGGGAGCACTAGAGACAAATACGAAAAGACAGAAGAGAGAGGCGTGGAGAAGAGTGTAGAAAGGAAGACTATGAGTAAAGGTTAAAAGAAGGTAAGTTAGATATGACATATAAAATCCAGAAGGCAAAATAGTAGAAGAAAGTACTACCGTGCAGTAATAACACTAAATTTTAATGATTAAACTCCCCAATCAAAAGACATAGACTGGAAGAATGGATTAAAAAACAGGACTCATCTATATTCTGTCTCTACTCAAAGGACATGAGAGCAAGGACACAAATGGACATTTGCACAACAATGTTTACAGCAACATTATTTACAATTGCCAAGAGATGGAAATAGCCAAAATGTCCATCAACAGACAGGTGGCTAAACAAACTGTGGCATATACATACAATGGATTATGCAGCTGTAAGACAGAATAAAGTTATGAAGTATGTAACAACATGGATGGACCTTAAGGACATTATGCTGAGAGTGATTAGCCAAAAACGAAAGGACAAATACTGTATGGTCTCATTGATATGAACTGACATTAGTGAATAAACTTGGAATATTTCGTTGGTAACAGCAACCATCAGGTGATAGAAATAGGGTAATATTGGGTAGCTGGAGCTGAAGGGATACAGATTGTACAACAGGAATGAATATAAAAACTCATTCCCCAATAAATCCCCAATGCCCCGATAAATCCCAGAGTGATTTGATCAGTGAGTGGAAAAGTATTTGCAAAGTCCCCTTCGGGGAATGGTGAGAAGGGGAGAAAATTCAACCTCCCCAAGTTGAATTCCTGATATTCTCACAAGCTGTATGCACGACCAAAGCTATAGGCTGAGCCCCCAGTCCTGGGTTTTGTTCATATGAAACTTAACCCTGCAAAGGATAGGTCAAGCCTACTTAAAATTAGGCCTAAGAGTCACCCCTCTTTTGTTGCTCAGATGAGGCCTCTCTCTCCAGTCAACACAGCAAGCAAACTCACCACCCTCCCCCTGACTATGTGGGACATGATTCCTAGGGGTGTGGACCTTCTTGGCAACATGGGACAGAAATCCCAGAATGAGCTGAGACTCAGCATCAAGGGATTGAGAAAAACTCTAGAATGAGCTGAGAACCAGCATCAAGGGATTGAGAAAACCTTCTCAACCAAAAGGGGGAAGAGTGAAATGAGGCAAAGTGTCAATGGCTGAGAGATTCCAAACAGTCGAGAAGTTATCCTGGAGGTTATTCTTACACATTAAGTAGATATCACCTTGTTATCCAAGCTGTAATGGAGAGGCTGGAGGGAACTGCCTGAAAATGCAGAGCTGTGTTCCAGTAGCCATGTTTCTTGATGATGACTGTATAATGATATAGCTTTAACAATGTGACTGTGTGACTGTGAAAACCTTGTTGTCTGATGCTCCTTTTATCTACCTTGTCAACAGACAAGTAGAACATAGGGAATAAAAATAAATATTAGGGGTAACAAATGTTAAAATAAATTTAGTTTGAAATGCTAGTGATCAATGAAAGGGAGGTTATTTATATGGTATGTAAAATTTTTTTTCTGTTATTGTTTTATTTTTCTGTTGTCTTTTTATTTCTTTTTCTGAACTGATGCAAATGTTCTAAGAAATGATCATGATGATGAATATGCAACTATGTGATGATGTTGTGAATTGCTGATTATATATGTAGAACAGAATGAGCATATATTAGGAATGTTTGTGTTTCTTGTAATTTTTCTTAATTAATAAAAAATTTTAAAAAAAAGAATACAGATTGGAAAGGAACAAGTAAAACTCTGTAGATGACATGATTGTCCATGTAGAAAATCCTAAGGAGTCTAGGAAAAAAAAAACTACTAGAAACAATAAGTGGGTTTAGCAAAGTTATAGGACACAAAGGCAATATTCAAAAATCTATTACATTTTGATATGACATAAATGGAGAATGGGAAATTAAAATTTGAAAAATTATGGATTTACAAGAGCATCAACAATGTGAAATACTGACAGATAAATTTAACAAAAGATGCACAAGACCTGTATACTAAAAACTACTACACATTTTTTTGACATTAAATAAGGCCTACATAAATGAAAAGACATACAACATTCACAGATTGGAAGACTCAGAACTGTTAAGAAGTAAAATCTCAAATTGATCTATAGTAATTAATCTATGGTAATCTAACATAACTACAATCTTAGCTCAGCAGGCTTTTTTTTAAAAACTGATCATGTGATTCTAAAATTTACATGGAAATGCGAAAAGAAAAACAAAGCTGAAAGACCTGCACTGCCTGATTTCAAGACTTACAATAAAGCTACAGAAATCAAGACAGTGTGATATTGGCATAAGAAAGGTTATTTCGATCAATGGACCAGAATAAAATACCTAGACATAATTACATAAACCTGTGTATATATGGTCAATTGATTCTTTTCTACAGAAGTCTCAAAGTAATTCAAAGGAGAAAGGACATTCTTTTCAATACAATGTATGGTGTTGGAATAATATACTTTCTCACAGGCACATAAGGTCATAAAAATCAACTTCACACCAAATATAAAAATGAACTCAAAATGGGCCATTGAGTTAAATGAACAAGCTAAAACTATGAAACGACTATAAGGAAATAGATGCTTTTAAATCTTTGTGACCTTGGGCCAGGCAAATATATTTTAAGTAGGATATAAAAAAGCACAAAGCATAACAGAAAAAAATTAGAAACTGGACTTGATCACAATTAAAAACTTAATGTTTTGCAAAGATATTCTTAAGAATGTAGTTACTAAAACTCATATTCATTCTTAGTAGGGAATGCAAGATGTTACAAGACACTTCACAAAAACTGGCAGTTTCCTATAAAGTTAAACTTACATTTACCATATGATTCAGCAATCCCACTCTGAGATAGGAAACATATGAAAACATATATCCACACAAAAAGTTGTACGCACATGTTCATAGCAGCTTAATTCATAATAGCCAAAACTGAGAAAGAAGTTAATGAATAAATGTTGTTCTATCAATTCAACTAAATAATACTGAGCAATAAATAGAAACAAACTACTCATAAATCCAACGACATGGATAAATCTCAAAAGCATTCTGCTAAACAAACAAACAAAAAAACTAAATCAAAGGCCTACATATTATATGATATCATTTACAGGAAATCTTAGAAAAGGGAAAACAGAAAGATCAATGGTTGTTAGCAGTTAGAGATGAACAGAAGAGTTTGACTATAAAATGGTATAAGGAAACATTGGGGAGTTATGTAAATGTTCTTATAACATGACTGTGGTGATGATTAAACAAGCATATACATTTGTCAAAATTCAGATTCATAACGTGGAATTGGAATTAAACTGTCTATAAATTATACTTCATTAAAGCTGATTAAACAAAGACTAGTTCTACTGAGTTAAACTCTTGTTTAGAATACAGGGTCTGATTATAGAACATCATGAAAGGGTACTATAAAATTTCTTATTAATTTTGGTAGGGTTTTAAAATGTTTTTACAGATGAGGCCAAGGAACAACTACTAACACAAAGTAATCCCACAATTGTCTATGCAAAAACAGTTACATATAAATTATCTTTTCTCTCTTCAGCCATTAGTACCACTTCTAAACCACTTTGTTTAGGATTATTCTTTTCTGATGAGCAAACTACCAAAAAAAAGAACTGGGAAAAGAAAAGAAACAGTACTAGGAAAACTTATAGAACTCTAGAAAGAGAAGGAAACAAGACTCAAGGAAACTGGGTAACTTGCCTATTATAACCAAGCTGGTAGATGGTGGAGCCAAGAGAGTCACACTCAGACTGTCCTGCTCCATTTGCAGAGGTCTCATTCTTAATCATATAATATTACCTATTTTTGGAAATACTGTTGGTGGGAAACAAGAAGGTTAAAAGGAATTGTTCTAACTGTAGGCTGGAAAGGAATATTAGAAAGAACTAGTAAGCAATGAAGAAAAGCTTTCTAAATTTATTAAATGCCTACTTTCTGCCAGGCATTTTATATTTTAGCACAGCAGGCAGCTGACTACAACAAAGTAAACAGATGTACAGACTCCAAAATTCACCATAATACTTGAATTTTAAAAGAAGTTTATTAAATGATTTAAATAAATTTAATTAAATGATTTTAAATAAATTATTATTAAATGGTTTCTTCGAATTTAAAAGGCAAAGCTATATCTCATAAGCAAACGCAAAAAAAAGAAAACATTATTTGATTTAATCTTCCAATAACTCAATCTGGTTTGCTCAAAAAATATACAATAAGCATTTAGGCAGCTGGCACAATGCTAGGCACAGGACATGTAAAGATGAATTTAAAAAAAAGAAAAAAGAAAGAAAAGAAATGGTTCCTGTCCTCAAAAGTCTTAAGAGTATATAATAAATCTTTTTAACTCTCCCCATTTTACAGAGTAAGATGCAGCTCAGAGGAGTTAAATGATCTGTTTAGGATCTAAACTAGTAAATAGTAAAATAGGATTTGAACTCAAATCCATTCAACCCTAACTTATATACTTTCACTCTATAGCAAGCCAACAGTGTTTCTGAGTACAGAAACTGGAAAATTTTTTCAACCAACTTCAGGTAACAAATACTAGGCACCTGGACACTCTAATATTTTTAGAACTGTGTCATGTTAGTTGAGAACTTGAAAGAGGAAGTGTGAATTCTAGACTAAATCTTGGGTTACAAACTTAACACAGTTTAAGCACAGCACAAGTACACTGCAAGAGTCACTTGGGTTGTAAAACAGGTGAACACTTTTAAACATGTGCTGTAATGCACTACAGATGGGTGTGGCAACCCCCTGGAAAAATGGAAGGGGATGTGTATACCAGGGGTTCTCAGTCTTCAGAGACAATTGTATCAGAAAGTTAGCCAGTTAGGTTGGAACAGGAACTGTGGCAAGAAGTTCTCTAAAGACCTCAGTATCTACCCTTCATAAAACATTAATTAAATGTAGTCTATAGTAGGGAAAAATTGTATTATAGAAAAGAATGTATTGTTGTAACTTTCTGAGGTTTACTGTATAAGAGAAAAGATATTAAAGATACAGTGCTTTATAAAGAGGCTCCTCCTCACAGCAAGACACACTGAACTGATCAAACTCATGCAGCTCCATACTTTTGGAAGCATAACATGGCTAAGGTTTGAGGTGGTACATGGACTTGGTCATCTCAAAACTATTAGCTTAGATGTGCTAAATTACCTACACTGAATTAACCAAGGATAAATGATTTTGAAAGAAATTTTAAGGGAATGTCTGAAATCTTGAAAAATTAGTGCAAAATTGTGTTTTCAATTAAAATTGAGCTAAAAATACCCAAAACTTTGCCACTAAGTTCCAAAAACATTTAGTAAAAACTCGATGTGAAAAAAAAAAAAAAACCCAACAAACTCAGTGTGTTCTTAAATGTACAACACAAAACAGAACAAGGATTACCAAATATAAGACATTTAAAAATACAAAAATGCATAAAATATATTCACTTAACTGTTCATAGATAAAGATAATAATGTTGACATATGAAGATATTTTGGCTAATATATAATGAAAAACAGAATCAGATTGAAAATATTTAAAGCATAAATTTAGTTTTCTGCAAAACTTATCCCAACCATATTTTATAGGCTATAATCATAAAAGAAAATCTGCTGACACATTTTAAAATGCAAAAATAAGGTTATAAGAAGTAATTCTCAGGATAATTTGATTAAACTTTTCAAAATTAGGATAACTAGATTAAACTCTTTTCAAAATTACATAAATTAACATTTAAAACTTCCTTTTGAACTCTAAAATTTGCTTGCTTTATCATTTTAAGTAAGCCCAAAACATTTTAGAATCATATGGACTGGCATAGAAAGCAAAATATATTCAGTTCAGATTTCATTACGAAGACTTAATTTGGACAGGGGCTCGGTGACAGTTTGTCTCTTCTAAGCAATAGTTTTCTTCACAGAATGTACAAAGTAATACTCTAAATAGTTGGTCTCTTTTAAATTAAGAGATTAATTTCTCTTAAGGCCAATGATAAACATCTTTATTCATTCTTATGTCCATAATATCTAGCTCTATAAAACATTCAATAAACATTATTTATAGCTTCAAAGGAAACTTAATTACAAAGTTTCATAATCTAACTTCAATTTATTCTTACCTATTCAATAAACTGGTTTCCTAAGAACCATTAGCAGGAAAGCCATATTAGCCTGTATTTGCCCATTGTTTTTGGAATTAAGACTTTCTTTTTTAAAAATGCCATTCAGTTTCAAAATTCCCAAACTGATTGTGTCCCCTGTTAGCTCACACAAAGGATATGTAAAGATAAGCTTTCTACTTACCATATAGTTACCATAAGCATGATCAAACATTTCCAGTACTTGATTCCTAATTTTAAAAGAGGAGAAATGGGGAAAAGTTAAGTACATTCTGTTCATTTTCTTTTGAAAAGTTACTGCTCCCTCATAGAAACACACCAACAAAAATTAAAGAAAAATTTAGTTAGGGGGAAAATGGAGTCAGGAAATACATCAGTATTAGAAGTCAAACGTTCATGAATTCACTACACAGAGTTGGGCCAAACTTTTCTAATTCCTAGAATTTATGTAAATTCACCATACAGTTTTTTCTAAGAAAACTGATGAAAGATGCATGCATGCCATACAGAAGAAGGAAATCTGATGCTGAAAAACAATTACGTCTTAACATAATTAACTCATCTGTCTTGGCAGGGTGAATATTTCTGGAAAGCCCCAAAAGAAACAATTATTGGTATCATTTATTGCTTATATAATACGCTCTACCAAAAGAGAGCGTATGCATGGTATACATGCATTTACCACATTTAATGCAGAATGGTAGCATAATTACTATGCCAAACAAAAAAGTGTTTCATGAAGTTTTCTATCTATTAAACAATTAGATAAAAATGTATTGGGAATCAGATCCACATTAAAAAATTATGTGTCTGTCCTCCATTTAAAAATAATTTTAAGTCAGCTTTTTCTAAATTACATGCCTACCAATATGCTATAGAAATTAGACTGTTTTATACTTCCTTTTTTTTAAACGAAAAGGTAATATCAGCAAAACCTGTTGCTGTAACATTTAAAAACAAAACAAAAAAATGTATTACAATATTGTGAATTGCTAAGTGTATGTGTTGGGAATATTTGTTTCTTGTAATTTTTTTTAATTAATAAAAATTTTTTTAAAAATGTATTACAGGTAGGATGACTATGTATAGTCTACAGACTCTAAACTGCAAGCAGTTAAGCAACTGTTTACTATTTGTGAAATTTCAGTATTTTTTATCACATTGGTTATGGGGTTAGAAAAACGGTTGGGGCATTTTTGCCTTTTTATCATAAATCATTGTTTCGACTTCTTAAAAAAATCATACAAGTAAACCTAAGGAATCAGAGTTCATGTTTCTGATAATTCCCAGATGGAAAAACAGACAGGAAATTGCATTTTTGTGGTTTATGGTTCTAGACTCTTATCCTACTTTTACTCTAGACTAAAGCAATTTGGATGAACAAACTAAAAACTTAAAATTTCACTATCTTAAATGATCTCAAAATTCGAGCTTAAATGTCAGTTTGGACTTTTCCAGTTAAAAATTAACCTTGATCAAAAATGAGTTATCCTTATTTCAAATAAAAAAACTTTTTTGGGGGGGGGAGGTGCATGGTCCAGGAATAGAACCTGGGTTTTCTGCATGAAAGGCGAGCATTCTACCACTGAACCACTCAAAATAAAACGTGGTTTTTAAAAGCCAGTTATCCCAAGCCTTTTTTCAAATAACAATTTTTAGTAAATAAACGGAGTGGTAGTCAAAATACTTGCTGTCCTTAAGACCTGATCACTTTCTTTCCAAGTTTTATAGAACATAAGACAAAATAAGAGAGAATAAGCTCTGGAGTCAGATCTGTGTTGAATACTCCACCACTAACTTAGGCACTCAGACTCTGAACAAGTCAACCCTGAGTCTCGATTTCCTCATCTGCAAAATGGTGATTACATCCACCTAATTAAGAAACAGTGAGGATTAGAGAGATAACATATGCAAAATGCCTAGCACTTTTGGGTATTCAGTAAAAAAAAAAAAGTTAACAATGATATATTTAGTTAGTAAAAGGAGAATTTAAGATATTTAATTATTAGGGTTTACTAGTCATTTTGTTTTGACAGCTGATACTTTTATCTTTAAAACTATAATGCTTTATTTTTAAATGACTACAAGACTCACTTTTTACAAAGCTTTAAATAAGGAGGTGTAAAGTAAAACCTGAAGGCCCCCTCCACTCCATCCTAAGCCCATGAAGTAATCATCTTTCCACTTTTTCCCCCAGCATAGACAACTAGAAAAAAAAAAATGGGATGGCACTACACATATATTCTACAACTTGCATGTTGTTTATCTGTCTTGGGAATATATCCTAGAAAATTTTGCAACAATCTACCTTATTCTCTCTAATTTCTAATTATTGTTCCGTAATATGGACATTCCATAGCCTACCATTTCCTCCAAAGAACATTTCTGTTCTTTCAAAATGCACAACCTTGTACACTTATCTATATATTAATAGTGCTTTTTTTTCATCTCCGCAGGACAGGGAATCTACTAATGAATCAAGAGTATAACAATTTAAACTGTAGCATACACTACCAGTTACAGCAATTTACACTCCCACCAAATGTTTTGCACGCCTTAACTAGCCAATACTGTATCCACGTGTTTCGTTTTTACTAATTTGTTTACTAAAACAGCTCTCATTGTTTTAATCTGCATTTCTCACGTTTGTGAAGTCAAGTAACTTTTCATGTTTATGGGTCATCTGCAGTTTCTTCTTTGTCAATTATCTGTTCATGCCCTTTGCCCACTTTCTACTGGGTTCTTGGCTTTTTTCTTACTCATTTGTGGTACCTCGCTGTATGTTAAGAACACTGACTCTAAATTAAATACTGTCAATATAATTGATAATTGTCAATATAATTAGGACTGAAAAAAATTACTTTGAGGTAAATAGAAATACTTAACTGGAGCTTTTAAATAACACCATCAAATATTCTGCTCTATTTTGAAAATGCAGAGCAAGAAAACACTGAAAGGAAACAATAACACGTGTAAAGTTTAAGTTCCAATAAACGTCCCCTTTCCACAACAGGTGCAAACACTATTTCCTTAACTACTGTGAGCCCAGTAACGTTAGCCTAGATAAAGTTTACTTTTGCGAGACATCTAAACACGCCTCCGACGAAGGGCAACAGCAAGACTCTCTCACTCAGCACACGGCTGTAGCCCCCTTCACTGCCAAGGGCCTGGCAGCCGCCTTGAGACACCGCGGCTGGCGTCAAGGAGCCGGCACATGTCACCGACAGCTCGGCGACACCCCGACAGTCCCCTGAGGTCACACCACCTCCTCGGACTCAACCCACCCTGCTGGAGTCCTCGCGCAGCGACAGCCGTCCCAGTCACGACAGGAGAGGCCACTTGGTGCCCGGGTCGCAATGACAGGCACCTAGCCCGTGGTCAGTCTCACGCGCAAACCCACCCTAGGCAGCCAAGCATCCTTACCCAAGCTTCTGTTTCTCCTCCCTACTCATGGGCGCGGTCCCCGCCGTCCACACGGACGTGGCCGATACCAGGCAGAGCGCGGCCGTCGTCGCCGCCACCAAGCTCCATGGCGCTCGCTGGGGGACCGGAGACCCACAGCCCCAGCAGCCGCCGGCTTCGCTCATGACCCCACGGTTCCGCGCACGCGCAGCTGCTACGCCCGGCGGGTGGGACACATCGCCAGGAGCCGGTGGCGAGGGGGCTGCGAGCCGTGCGGAGAGCGGGTTGCAGAGTAACGCGTACGGCCGCCCGCACGGAGCTGTTTCCCGGAGCCACCGAGCCGGTCTCCAGCGCCAGCGCTGCCACCGCCCTCCGCCCTCCACAGCCCGGGAGTACCTCCCCCAGCTTTCCGGTGTCGTAGTCTAGGAAACCGCCTCCCCCAACGCTACTTCCGGGTAGGGCTGAACGCGTTGAGCCTCACGACCAATGCGAACCGGATCTGAGCCGGGGTGGCTCAGGCGACAGGAGAGTGCATTGGCCGGAAGAAGTGAGACGTGGACAAAAGGCGGGACTGGGGAGGGACCTCTCGCTTCGACCCTCCCCACAGCTGCGAACTTGAGACCTCAGGACTACCGGTCCCAGTGAGCTCTGCTTCCTCCCCGTCTCTTCTCCCAATGTGACTCTGACACCGCCCTGCTAAATTTCTACCCCGGGTGGCCGCGCTGCATTCTGGGACGCGTGGTCCCTCGGAGGGTCACCGGCGGTCCCGGAGATCCCTGTCTCCCGGCCCCCGAAGCCAGGCCCTCGGTCGGTTGCTGAGTGCGGGGGAACCCGTCAGCTGTGTTTGCCGCCTCCTGCAAACGACTCTGCCCTGAGCGCTGGCAAGATGAGGCTCACAGGTCCCCTGATAGGTGCTACAATGCCATAAGGAGTCGCTTTGGGGTAGTTCTCTGCCCTCAGAAAGTTTTCAAAACAGGAACAGCAAAAAAATTGAGCCTCTGACGGCTTTGTAGTAAGGGTTTTACTTGATTTTATCTCATTGCTCTTCTCAGGTCTAATAGCTAAGGAATATCATCCTCGTTTTGCAAATGAGGAAACCGAGGCATAGAGAAGTTCATTAACAAGCCCCCATCACCACTGCTGGATTAGATTCCAACCAGCGCTTAACCACTGGGCAGTACCAGCTGAAGGAGGGCATCGAGGCGTAAAAAATGATTAGTAATTGCCTAAAGAGCTCAATGCTGGGAGAGAGCAGTGTGGAATGCGGTGATTACAGAAAGTTTAGTAACAGAGTGTGGATCTTGCAGTGAGTTTTGATGATTGAAAACCAGGTTAAAGACTGGTGAGATGACAAGTAGGTTCCTCTTGGGAAAAAAAAAAGATTTGTATTGTGTGATAATTCATTGGCGGAGTTTAGGAGCTTGGATGTGACCTTTATTACAGGAAATCTCTTACTGGTCCCTTCAGCATCATTAAGCTCTTTTTCTGGAAGCTTTTCTTCTATTGCTTTATCATCTTGCATCCTCCTCTTGCCTCTCTGACCATTCAGGCTACATCAATGACTCCTCTTCCTTCACTACTCCTCTCTATTTTTTAAAATTAAGCTGTTGCCTTAAGGTTTTCTTTTTGTACTCTAATTATTCTCCCTTGGTGATTTCTTCTACATATCGATTCAGCCGTTATCTTTTTGTGGTTGATTTCTAAATCAATATCTGTCCCTATCTCTAGATCCACATTTTCACCTCCCTAAAAGAAATTCCCATGTCTGGCCCGTGGGTAGCTTCACAAACATAATATGTTCTCTGTTTCAAATTAATGGCACTATCAACCTCTACATCAGTTAAAATCATCTATTCATCCTCCTTCATGGTCCACTCCCAAACAGTTGTCAAACTATATAGCCTCTATTTCTGCTGTCTTCCAAATCACTAACTTACTTTCTCCTTCCACTTTTGCACCTGTTCATGCCTACATTAGCTCTCTTACCAATCATTGCATGGCCTCCTAAATTATTTCCCTGCCCCCCTACTCTCCTCTACATTGGTACTAGAGTTGGCATTCAAGGCCATATAAACATTCTTTGCAGATTTAAATTCTATATAATAATTAACATAAATAAATTTGCATCCTAAATAGTTTCCATTGCCTTTGCTCACCCTTTGATACCCCCTATCCCCCTGTGCAGCACCTACTACCCATTAAGTCTTGGCTCAGATTCCCTCTCCACAAAACCCTTCCAAAAACTTCCAGTCAGAAGTCACCCTCTCCCCTGTTCTTCCATTGTCCTGTATCTTTATTACTGTATTTTTCAGTCTATCATATCCACTAGATTGTGGCCACTTGGAGGGTATTGAATTTAGGTTATTTATCCATGTACATTCCAAAACTCCTAGTACTGTGTTCTGTTATAGATGCCCAATAGATACTGAATATATTTATTTGTGCTTCAGTGTCCTTATCTCTAAAATGAATAATGCAGTCCCTTTCTTTACATGGATGCTGTGAAAGCATATTTCTGAGCAGCATTTAATTTTATCCTTTTTAAGGACCTGCACCCCTACATTGGTTCCATTCCAGATCCTGGTTGGCACCTTTAATGATGAAGACAGCCAAATAAATAAATAAATGTGAGTTGGTCTTGGCTTTGGGCACAGAGAACAGGACAAGCTAAAAGTCAACACCAATCAGTCAATATTTGAGAACTAGAAACAAAGAAAACAGAAATAGTGACCTTCAGTTACATTGAAATATATTCAAGTCAATTGTTTGTAGTGGCTTACTGGCAATAACTCAGTTTTCTCTACCTCCCTGATGTTCCAAACCTCTGAAAGTCAAAATTGACCATTAACTGTCATTAAGAAACATTGCACTTAGGAAACAGATGTACTGACTTTTAATGTTTAGCATTTTCTGAGGTGTTTTTCCCTTGTTTTGTTTGTTTTCTGGCTAATACTGCATTTTTAAAGGTATAAGAAAACCCTAGAAAAGGTTCTTTGTTGACTTGCTAAATAATAAGTAGCTTTTTCTCCCTTACTGAAATTCGATTTCTACCCAATGGTTGAAAACAACATTTTTCACTGATCTCTACAAAACCATGAGAAGAAAAGCTGGTGTAACCTGAAAGGCATTGTATCTTATTATATCTAATAATAGTGAAGGAAAATTCACAAGGTGCATTTAAAAAGGTAACCCATTTTGACCCACTAATGGGAAGTCTTAGCTAATTGGTAGTTTATGGACACTAAGGGCAATTTGCATTCATTATTTTTAAGCCTACATACATAATTTAAAAACCTATATACTTTGAGACAAAAGGGAAAAAGAAGTTAATCAACAGAGATTTGGTATTATACAAGGGGAAAAACTTGTATAATGCAAAGATGAGTTTTACAAGTACAAGTAAGGACTTTTAAAGACTATGAAACAGATTTTAGATGTATAAAACCCATTGAATTTTCAGTGGGTTTTATACATCTAAATAAAAAAAAAGAAATAAGAGCCATTTATAAATTGCCCTTTAACCAGTTAAGAATTTGTTTGCTTAGTTTGTAGCTTATGTAAATATGTATGTTCTCCTCTTTACTTTCCTGCCAAGATGAGTCAGGAGTTAGGGAGAAGTAGGAGCCCTGGGTATACCCATATGGTTTCACAAACCGAAGAGTGAGAGGCTTCACTTTAATCTTATAGCTCATAAATAGTCACAGGAAGCTGGAACCAGCTGTGCTAGACTGGTAACAGAGCAGCAGTTACCCCTAAATGACTTGAATCCTTGAGTAAGTCAGATCTAATTATTCTTAAAACTCTAGTGTGGAATTGGGGAGTGGTGATTTTGTCATTCTTCAAATCACTTTTCCTATTATTTGGTAAGGTGTGAATTTACAAAATACTTTGCAGAACCTAGTCTGGCTAACATTAAATAGAAACAGGACTTATTCTGTGTTCACAACCAGGAATGTTAAGACCCTAGAAAGAATACATCATAAAGAAGGTACTCAGTGAATGTTATGGATTGGCTCTCTCTCTGGCTATCTCACTGACTTATCCAAATTCCAAGAAATAAAATGGAAAATTCAAATGATTCACTATTCCACTGAGATGACTCCGGGGCTTTTTCCACCTCTTAATCATGATTTGGGATCTCAAAATTACTTCGCTATCAGATTATTATCTCACTTGTCTCAGTGACACCAGCCCTCTCTGGCAAGAAATTTTCTCCTAGGTCATTCTTGTGGTTGGGTCTCTCTCATTTAGTAGACATTTAGTTCATATATCATAAACAAAGCCAAGTCACATAGATCTTCACAAGCAGTTGGATCTTGCCTCTAGCCCCTCTTTTTTTTTTAAATGTAATTTTACTAAGATATATTCACACGCTGTACAATTCATTCACAGTATGCAAACAGTGGTTCACAGTATGATCATAGTTGTGCACTCATCACCATGATCATTTTCAGAACATCTGTATTACTCCAGAAAAAGAAAAAACAAACATGTAACCCTTAACCTTCCCTCTTATTGACCACTAGTATTGCACTCTACCCAATTTTAAGACTTACAATAGAAGTAGTTTAACTAAGACAGTGTAGCATTGTAAGATCTAGCTAGATATATCTATCTATAGATGAGATAGATAAATAAGATAGATAGATAGATAGATAGATAGATAACAGTGGAACAGAACAAAACATCCAGACGTATATCCATAGAAACACTGGCACCTGACTTTGTTTTGCAATATAGTTAAACAATCATTATCAAAGATCAGGGCTACTGGGTTACAGGTACTTAAGGTATTTTCTTCTGTCTATTCTAAAACACCAAACACTAAAAAGAAATGTCTATGTAATGAGTCAGTGGTCACAGTCATTTGTTAAATCCTAATTTCTCAATTACACCTCCTTCTCATTTGATCACTCTCAATCTTCAGGGATATCTGGACAATGACCATTTGAACTACTTTGTGCTGGAAAGGGGTATGGACATTATGAGGTAGAGGAATAAAACTGGTTGATTTTCCTGGAGAGACTGGTATCTCTGGGTTTCAGAGCTTATCTGGCACAGGATGAGCCTAGAGGCCTTAAGTCTCTGAGAAAAATAAACTTACTAAGAAAAACTTTTATAGAGACTTAGATAGAGCCCAGGGCACTCCCTAAGTTGGGGCTTGTCATACCATGGTAGTCTGCAACATCTGGCTAAAGCTTGCAGAAGAGTAACCTCCCAGAATGACCTCTTGACTATTTGAAATCTCTTGGCCACTGAAACTTTTATTTTGTTCCATTTTATTTGGTCAAGAAGGCATTATCAATCCCACAATGCAAGGGCTAGGCTCATTCCTGGGAGTCATGTCCCACTTTGCCAGGGAGACTTTCACACCTGGAAATCATGTCCTACATAGAGGGAGGGTGGGTAGTGAATTTATTTGCAGAGTTGGCTTAAAGAGAGAGGTCACATCTGAACAACAAAAGAGACTCTCTGGGAATGACTCTTAGGCATAATTACATGCAGGCTTAGCTTCACCATCGAAGAAATAAGTTTCATAAAGGCTAGTTTCAAGCTCTGGCCAGTTTTCTAAATTCCAATGTTACACTACCAGTTCCTGCTTAGCATTTTTATCTGGCCAAAAACTTTTAATTCAGCACCTTTCAACAGCATTTCACATATGTAGGATAGTGGCTAAGCACTCCATCTCTGAGCCAGGTCTGCCATTCTTTAGCCGAGTGACCTTAAGCAGATTAATGTGTGTCTTTGTGCCTTAGTTTCTTCTTTGTAAAATAAGTGTAAGAATAGTACATCCTTCACAAGGTTTTAGGAGGATTAAATGATTTAACAGTTACAAGGTTTTTGTAGTAAAAGTTAGTAGTTACAGAACATTTACTCTGTGCCAGCCATGTTCTAAGGGCTTCTATATATATAGTAATGCATGCTGCTTTCATTGACTAACCTCCACCTAGGCTTGGCAATCTGGTTTGTAGACTTGGACTACTTACGGGTGTGGAGATAGCATAGTGTCGTAAAGTGGAATAGAAAAACTTGAATTCAAAAACCACATCTATCACGTGCTAGCTTTGTGCAGTAACTTAACCTAAGTTTCAGTTTCATCTGCTTTACACAATTCACCTGGATTGAATTGGGTACCCCAGATTGGATGTATTTTTGGTCTTGGTCTGCATTCTGGTGGCTATGGACCCATTGTAAATAAAATCTCTTCAAGATGTTAATTTCAGTAAGAGTGTGACCCAACTGAACCAGGTTGGGCTTTAATTCAGATTAAGAGTCCTTTATAAGCAGAGTGAAAGTCAGACAGAAAAACCAAGAACCAAGGATCACTGGCAGCCAGCCCCAGAATATAACAGTCTTTGAGAAAAAAGCATCACTTTGCTGATACCTTGGTTTTGGACTTCTCCTAGCCACAAAACCCTGAACCAGTAATCCCCATTGTTTAAGCCAACTCACGTATGATATTTGTTTCAGCAGGAGGGAAACTAAAACAATAATAGTACCTTTCTTCTGTAGTGTTGTGAAGATAATGAGATACTATGTGTGAAATATTCAGAACACAGGCTTGCTTAAAATAACTGAAGAAATGGTAGCTATTTATATTATCATTATTATGGGATAGAAAGGAAAAGTTGCCGTTGTTGACAGTAGGATTCAAGGATAGGTACAGCTGTTCCGCAGACCTCGTGGCTCTGATTCTTCTCCTGTCCCCAGCCTGGAATCTGTCCACTTCCTTGGCTTCATCTATGCCCTACCACTACAGGATCCCCTTAAAAAAATGTTGAGGAGCCCTCCTAGATCTGAAACTCAAGAGAACATTGAATTCAAGTCCCATTTCTACCAGTTTAATCACATAAAACTACTGGCTTATATTTGGTAGATAATGGTAGCAGCTAAATCATAGGAAGAAGGGTAAAAATGAACTATTCCTCAACAACCTCAGAATTAGTTTATAATTAAACCAAGTTACAGACCATTTCCTACTACATATATATACATTTATAGAATAAACATTTATTAGCAAGCAGAGACAAGGCATGATGTAACTGTTCTGTGAATTTGATGCTGTTCTAGTTTGCTAGCTGCTGGAATGCAATATACCAGAAACAGAATGGCTTTCTTTTAAAAAGGGGAATTCAATGAGTTTCTAATTTACAGTTCTAAGGCCGAGAAAATGTCCCAGTTAAACCAAGTCTATAGAAATGTCCAATCTAAGGCATCCAGGGAAAGATACCTTGGTTCAAGAAGGCCGATGACATTCAGGGTTTCTCTCTAGTGAGAAGGCACAAGACAAACACGGTCAGGGTTCCTCTCTCATCTGGAAGGGCAGATGGCGAACACGGCGTCATCTGCTAGCTTTCTCTCCTGGCTTCCTGTTTCATGAAGCTCCCCAGGAGGCATTTTCCTTCTTCATCTCCAAAGGTCGCTGGCTGATGGATTCTGCTTCTTGTGGCTGTGTCATTCTGCTCTGCTCTCTCTGAATCACTCTCATTCTCCAAAATGTTTCCTCTTTTATAAGACTCCAGAAACTTATCAAGACCCACCCAAATGGGTAGAGACATGTCGTCACCTAATCCAGCTGAACAACCACTCTTGATTAAATCACAACTCCAGGGAGATGATCTGATTACAGTTTCAAACATACAGTATTGAATTGGGATTATTCTGCCTTTATGAAATGGAATTTTGATTAAAACATCTTTTCTAGAGTCCATACATCCTTTCAAACTAGCACAGATTCAGTCTCAGGTCTCTGTCCTTTTAGGTGAGCAATCATCCCCTTTCATGAAAGTTTCACTGGAAGCAGATGAACAATAATCTAGAGCGAGGATTCCATCACTATTAAGTAGGCATCAGGCAACTGGAAATCCTCCAACCCATGCACCATCCAGATGTTCCAGATTAGAGTTCTCCCTAGCTTCTTATAACTTGTTTATACAAAGGTGGGATTGCCTCTAAAATATTATAGATAGTCCCCTTATCTTAAAGACCACTAGATCTGTCAATGACAGCCCATTTTCCAACATCCATTATAACTAACAAGCCACTAATTTCAACAATGAAAATTCATTTTTGACACTCATTTTACTAAATTTTTTATATCAATCAAATAAGATTGACATGTGCTTGTAGTAGCAAACTACAAAATCATAGGAGGTCTCCCTGATTAAACTGGTAGCTGCAGTGTGAATTTCTCATTAAGGTAACTGGCTACACCTCCTGTAACAACCTAATTCATAACATAATATTATCCTGTTTCTTTTGAAGAATTGTAAAGTAAATGCAGACATTATCATGATAAGATTTACAGAAGATATACCAGATGTCAGGCACTTTTTCTCCCCCCCCCAAAAAAAATGTTTGTTTTACAGATGTAGAAAATGAAGTTCAGAAAGGTTATGTCATTTGCCACAGGTCAAAAAAAAAGGTTATGTCATTTGCAAGGAAAAGAAAAATCAAGATTTGAGTAAAAGTCCAGACCATTTTCACCATATTAGGATGGTGAATACCTCAGACAGTATTTATTTACACCATTGCCTAGTATCCTCTCTGATTAGTGCCCCCTTTCATTCTCAAAAATGTTCCAATCTGAATAATGAATTATATGAACATCCAATCTATTCAACATTGTCTCCAGAGTCCAAGGACCTCCATCCCCCAACTATGTCTGGCTCTATCAGATGTATGAACACACCACAGCAAGTGCTCCTGGTTTGACATCTTCTTGCCCCATCATGCTATTTTGAACAAAAGAAAACAAAAACAGTTTAATTAGATGGCACAAATTCAGGGGGAAAAAAAAAAAGACCTGCTAACAGAAAATAAAAGTCTTTTCCTTTACTAAGAAAGATATGATAATTAGCCATCAAAGGAATTGCATGGATTAAAACAATCTATTATAAAATGCAATGAAAATTAAAGGAAGGAGAATATGACCAATATTGGAATTATAAGCTATGTTTTCAACCATATTTGCCCAAGAATGTTCATACTAAATTTCGAGTCACTCTCCATTTATGCTTACTCTGGAAGCAGGTTTTTTTTTTTTTTTTGAGTAGTTTTAGGTTTATAGAAAAATTGTACAAAATATAGAGAGTTCCCATATATCTCATCCCCCATATATAGCCTAATTGTAAAGCACTCCTCTAGGAAACATTGCAAATTTATTTAAAGAGCATTCTATTTTCAGGCAAAACCAAAATCTTTTATCACTGCATGACCTTCTCCTGAAACAATAAAGGCATCTGTCTGTGGATATGTATGGGTTGAGAAGTGCTGGCCTTTGCTCACCTGAGGGTTTACCAAGGCAGGCTTGCTGCTGTGTGTCCCAGTAGCCAGCAGGCCTCTAGAACTAAGGAGACTACAAAGCTATTGTGTGTCACCTATCATCCCATGACTGCCGTGGCTATATATTTCAACCAACAGCAGCAATTCTTTCATTGTTTTTCATGACCCTCTTTCTTATGTTTTCTTATTCTTTGGAGCTTCTGCACCAAAGTGAAGCAGCAGACATTCATTCTTTTCCTGCCTCTGACATTGCCTGAGATCTTGCCAACAGTGGATGCTCAAATGACAACATTGACAGAAAAAGAACATTTGAGGTAGGCCAGCAGGGCCAGCTAGACATCCTGGAATTCTCGATTAAAGTTAATCCCTTGCATTGTTTCTTAGATTTGCTTAAATCCATTCTCTTTCTTTAAGTTCTAGGAAGGTTTTTGTTTGCTTTTTTTGTGTGGGGGGGGATGGTGGAGGGTGAGATCGGGATGGGCAGGGAAGACAACTTCAAAGTGAAATTGATTACCAGTTCCCCTGATCTGGGAGGAGAAAGGAAATAAGTTTTTGGGTAGACTATAAAAGGATAGAGCATTTTTTGCATGGAATTTACACCTATTTGAGTATAAATCACACAACTCCATATGAAACATCCTTTCTAAGGATTGAGAAGTATACAAATTCTCTAGTAAAATTGTTTCTTAGTGAATTATTATTCACCTTGAGATATCAAGACTCACCACAGATATTCCTTTTGAAAAGTACCAAGAATTGTGCAAAGACATTATTTTAGGGCGGACTCTTCAGTGTAAATAGTTGTGAAAGTATAGCTTTTAGTTGTCATTTGCCAAATCAATACTCAGTATATATCAAACATTTAATAACTATTTTTTGAAAGATTGAACAAAATTCCTGAAAGACAGAGTTATGGAAAATTTGCTAGTGATGCCATCTTTAAAGCTTAAGCACTAAAAAAATCAAAGCTTCAGCACTGTAAATCAGTAGTATATGGAAATCTTGCCAGAATTTATAATAAAGTGTGTCTGAACTCTTAACTGCATCTTAAAAATGCCCAGTCATCATTAATCTGTGTGTGAAGAGGATAGGGATCACAGGAGTGTTCTGAGCTAGGAGTATAGGAAAGATGTCTCTATCACATTTTCCAAAGAAGAAGCATCCTTTCTTTTCTAATGTAATAAATGAGCATTACCTGTCCTTTGTCTTAGTTTTCCAGGGTTGCTGTGACAGATACCACATGATGAATTGGCTTGAGCAACAGGAATTGATTGACTCAAGATAATGGCAGAGCTTATTTTCACACCCAGTCTGCGGCATTGCAGCATTCCTCCTTCACATGGCAATCTCTCTCTCCTTGTGGCTGCTCCTCTGGTCTCTTTTGTCTTCTGGCTTCTACTAACTGTGTCTGAGCTTCCTCTGCTGCTGAGGACTTCATCACATGGCTTAAGGCCCACCCTGATTCAGTTTGGCTTCATCTAAATACGATTTTCAAAGACCCTATTCACAAATGGGTTTGCATCCATACACTGACTCACCCTGACATATTCAAAGATATGATTTACAAATGGGTTCACACCCATAGTCTAGGGTTAAGACTTGAACATATCTTTTGCAGGGGACATGATTCAATCCCCGACACTTCTTGTTAGAATTGTAAGAAAGTCATTGCTCATGTTTAATGAGTACTAACAACATTCTCGGTGCTTTATGTGTATAATTTATTTGCATCCCCATAGCAATTCTATGAATAAATGCTAATACTGTTGTCATTGTCCAGATGAGGAAACTGAGGCACTGAGAGGCTCCTCAGCCTCCCAGCCACTGAGTTGCAAAACCAGTTTTCAAACCCACACAGTTCAGCCCAAGCAACAGCATTTGACCAGTCAAAACCTTGCCTCACAAATACATGAGTTAGCATATTCCCTGTGCCTTGCTGACTGAAACAAAATCTGTAATTTACTTAAATTTTCAGTGTGCTGCTATCATATTGGAAAATATTACAAACTTTATAACACCACTTGTGAAAATATTTGCTTGACTTTTGGACATTTGACATTGCCTTTAAGTGAGTTTTTTTAATATTAAAAAAACATTCATTTACTCAATATTTACTGTACTCCCAAACACAGGCACAAAATTGAGTATGCACAGAGCTATGGAAAAATACTCTGATAAGAGAGATAGGATATGTACACAAATCATCATAAAATGAAGCTTTCTGTTTCATTTGATGAGTGCCACTAAAGAAACGCAAATAAAGAGCTAAGGGAGTTCAGGGACGCGAAGCTGCCAAATTTAATGACTTAAAAACTCCATAGAGTGTCCCATGTTCTTAAGTATCCATTGTAATAGCTACTATGAATAAACTATGATGAAGTATTTAAAGGCATCATTATAAGGAGCAAGACCCTAGAGAAGCTATTAAAGATTTAGCATATCTTAGTTATGAGGTAAGATCAATTGAATTTAAGTAAATAAAAGTTATATCACTTGAAATACTCTGTCCACTCTTTAATGATACACCATGTTCCTCAAGTCCCTGCAAATACTGTTAAACCCTAATCCGTAAAATCAGTACCTGGTACAATGCTTCGTGCTATTAGACACTTTATAAATATTTGTTTGAAGACATTGCTTGATTAACCAGCCTTCAGCACCTCTGTGCACATTTGAAAATATACTCCATTGCATCATTCTCATTAGCTATTCTCTATTGTCTTCATTGTATTTGATCTGACTTGCCATTCATTAATTAATTTAGTCATTCAACAAACATTTGTTCGGAAGGAGTAGCCTGGATTGCTACCTTTATTTCCTTATAACTCAGGCAATTGATTGAATGGTGGTGCTGCTAACCAAAATGGAAACCACAGAGGGGTATTAATTGGGAAGAGGGGAAATAGATGATTAATTCAATTTGTACGTGATGAGTTTGAGGTTTCAGTTTGATATCCTAATGGAAGGATATAGTAAGCAGTTGGATATATGGGTCTGGAGATCAAGAGAGAGATCCAGACTTAATATAAAAGATTTGAGAGTCATCAAGCACCATAAATGGTAGTTAAAGCCATGTGATTCTTGACCTGAGGAGTAGGGACACTTAGGGGTTCTACCAGTTGGCTTCAGGATGTTCATGTAATCACAAAATTACATGCCACATACCCTCCTCTGAGATGATTCCTGGAAATCATCGTACTCTCAAAGAGAGCTATGACTTAAAAATAATGTTAAGAATGAAAAATAAAAAGAGGAGAAAGTTCAAGAAGGAATATTGAGAGTCTCGAATATTAAAGAAGTTGAGGATTCCTGGCCCATGCACTTCCTCCCTGCCCCCCAAAATAAAAATTCAACAAATGATGCTGCAATAACAGGATAGTCAAATGTAAAAAAGAATGAAATGTGACCCCCACCATGCAGCATACAAAAAAAAAGAAGTGGAGGAAAAGTAGCAAAGAAGAGAAGGCTGAAAAGAAAACTAGGAAAAAGAGTCACAGAAGTCAAAGGATGAGCAAGTTTCAAGGAGGGAGTAGTCAAATGTGAAAGCAGAAAAGTCATATGAGATAAAGACAGGTCCATATCTTACTCACAGATTCCTTCAGGGCATGTTCTTTATACCGTGGTTACTCACTAAATGTTGATAGAAAAATTATATCCATAATGTAAGTTGAGAGGAATGAAGTTGAAGAATGAAATTAATAAAATGATAGGCTAAAGGAGGGTTTCGACTATGTTTGACTTTACATTAACAAATGAAACCCATATAAAAGTAGGTAGTAGCACATTGCTAGGTCATTTTAAAAAGCCTCTCAGAGTGGTAAACTGAACCAGTTTCCCAAATAACTAGAACTGGCTTTATACACAGGTAAAGTAAGCAGTCACTTCCATGGAATAATTCAAAATTTACATGTCTGTTTACACTTCAGTATCCCTCCTACAGTTATATTATGCCTGAAATAATCCAGGTGCATGTCAACTGGATTATGAGAGCCATTAGTTGGCTAACCTGTTTGTAGAAATATCATTAACCCACTACTGTCATAGACTGTTAGCTAGAGAACAATATTACATTTTTTTATTTGTAATGCTTTTAAGTCTACAAAAAAGATTTCATAAATACTTATCATGTCATTTAATATTAACTCACCCTAAAGCAAGTAGTCACAAAAGCCTTCCTTTTAATTTCAGGACAACAAAATTATAAGGAAAAATTTTTCCTTTTTTTTAAGGATATGATCTCTCATATATAAGGATGGTTTATAATAAAAAAAATTGAGCATAATACAAATGATAGTGATATGGTGATGCTAAGTCCTTTTATTAGTTATGTTACAATCCAAGGTGCTGAAAGAAAGAGACCCCCAAATGCAATAGTTTATACAAAATAGGAATTTAATTCTCTCAAGAACAATATTAAAAAGAAGGTGGGGTATCCAGGGCTGATGAGTAGCTCTATTCCACAAAATCATCCAGAGACTCAGGTCTAATCTATTCTGATCCATGGTAGAAGCCGATTCACCAACATCACATAAACCTTCCAGCATGACTGAGGGTGAAAGAGAAAGAGGAAGGAAGCACTTCCTTTAAAAAGGATTTGACCTGGAATTTGCATATATTACTTTTTCTCATATCTCATTGGAAATGACCTAATCAACTGATCACACCTAGATTCAAGGAAGACTGAAATTTTAGACTTTAACTGGACAGCATGTGCCCAGCTTAAACTCAGAGGATCCTAAAACTAGTAAGAAGAACAGTTCAAATTTTGGGATGCTTGACAGTTGTGTCAAACCCTTGCTTTGGAGTCTTTACAGTCATCACCATACTTACAGTGAAGATGTAAATATGAATTTTCTAAAATAGGTTAACTGTGGGAAATCGGTCCCATTTAATTCTTTTTTTTTTCCACTGTAAAAGTTTTATCTTTGTACAATCGTCTTCAAGAATCAAGGCTACTGGAACACAGCTCAACAGTTTCAGGTACTTCCCTGTAGCCACTCCAGTACACCAGAAACTTAAAAGGGATATCTATAACCTCTCAACACTGTTTGAAATCTCTCAGCCACTGAAACTTTATTTTGTTTCATTTCTCTCTTCCCCCTTCATAGGTTTGTTTGTGTATTTGGTTTGGTTGGTTGATTTTAGGTGCATGGGCCAGGAATCAAACCCAAGGCACTCCAACCCAGGGCACTCCCATTTACATCTAATTTTGCATATTATATATAGTTTGTCTATCAAGTCTCTAAATACTATTAATATATAATGTGACCTCTTACAGAAGTGTTAAAAAGACATCATCATTTTGACTGAGACTTGGAAAAATTTTACAATTACAAAGATAATTCAACTCGTCTTTATGACTGTCCTTATATTTTCTCCTCTGCATATGATACAGAGAGATAATATGTTATTGGAAATTCTGCATGGCAGGTCCCCTTGAGCATATTTAAATCCCGTGGTAATAGGAGACACAGGTAGTAAACAGAAAAAGCTGTAATATCATCAGCTACTGAAGCAGCTCTCTGTAATAAAAGAATCAACATACTGGTATTAAAGGGCTGTAATTTACTAGGTGGAGCCTGTTAGAATGATGTAATAGTTTGCAAAGTTATTGGATATTAGATTTTTTTTTTTTTTTTTTTTTTAGGAAAGACAGAGAGAAGGAAGGAAGGATAGAAGGAAGGAAGGAAGGAAGAAAGGGAAACATCTTTAAACATTTTCTTGTTTTATTGTATTCTGTTTCTCCGTTTTTGTTACATGGGCTGGGGCCGGGAATCGAACCGAGGTCCTCCGGCATAGCAGGCAAGCACTTTGCCCGCTGAGCCACCGCGGCCCGCCCTGGATATTAGATTTTGGTGAGAAAACTGGGAAATTATGAGAGGGGTCACCTGAGGAAGTGAGAATTTTTTACTCCCAGAAATATGATCAGTGATTTCATTGATGGCATATTCTAAAACTATGCTCTCTGATCTTGTAGCCACTAATCACCTGTGGCTATTGAACACTTGAAATGTGGTTATCCACAAGTATAAATGTACACTGAATTTCAAAGACTTGGTATGAAAAAATAATGTAAAATATCTCCATGATAATTTTGACATTGATTACATGTTTAAATGATAATATTCTGGATGTATTGGGTTAAATTGAATACATCATTATCATTCATTCCAGCTATTTCTTTTCACTTTTATTAAGATGCCTACTAAGATAATTTAAATTACATTGTGGCTCATAACATATTTCTATTGAATGATGCTCATCAAGGAGCTATGGAAGAGAAAGCAAGAGGAGGGTCTCAACTTCTAGGCTTGAATTGACCTATTCTGTGGCACATTGTCCTCATCCAAAGGTCTTAGAGTTTTAAACCAATAGCCTTCCCACCGTACAACCCTCACATCCCAAATCAATGCAGAAACACTGATAGCAGAATCCCAAATCATCTGGTCCTGGGTTAAACAATTTCTAATGGTGATGTCTTACTACTCTGTGTGATGACCTTTTCCATTTATGGTCAACCTTGCCAGAATGCCTTTCCTTAAATTGGGAAGAAATTTGGCTGTCTGTACTTTCAGCATCTTCTAAGGGTTTTCCATCTAGAATAATAAAAATTAATCTAATCTTTTCCATGTGAGACTCTTTCCTTTTAGCTCAGTTTAAAAAGTGCAAGGTACTCTGTTAAAAACTATAAACAGCTATCATACTTCCTTCATTTCCCTAGCTCAAGTCTACTCTTCCCCAGAGTAAACAGAGAACAATCCCTGTTCTTAGTTGTTTGACACATTTCCTTTTATCAGAATATTCATTCTCCAAATATCTGCAAATACAAGTTTGTGGAGGAAAACAAGAGTCATTATAAGATGAAAATGTTCACTAATGAATTGACTTCTAAGAAAGTTAGTTTGCACTCACAACATAACTTTTGGTTTAGCACTGGTATCCCTAGGACAAAATAGGTTCTTCCAATTATTTAAACATCAAAGGATGAGAAGTACCATGGGGAAATTGACGAAGCCTGTAGTAGTTTGTTAAGCTGCCAGAATGCAATATACCAGAAATGGAATGGCTTTTATAAAGGGAATTTATTACGTTACAAGTTACAATTCTAAGGCCATGAAAATATCCAAATCAAGGTACCAACAAGAGGTTACCTTCACTCAAGAAAGACTGATGCTGTCAAGAACACCTCTGTCAGCTGGTAGGCATGTCACTGGCTTCTGTGGGTCCCTTGCTTCTTGGCTCTGTTGCTTTAAGCCTCTGTTCCTGTGGGGGTTCCTCACTTTGCCTTTCTGGGACTGACTTTCATCTCTTGGCTTCCCTTGGCTCTCTCCAGATTCTGGACTGCTTAGCATTTCATGAGAAGGCACATGGTGCTATCTGCTGGGCTTTCTGCCCATGTCTTGGCATCTGCTCCTTCTCTCTCAAAACTCCAAGCATCTCCAAACATCTGTGTCTCCATCAACCCTGAAGCAACTGTTTGCCAAGCGTTTGCATCTGAGCCTTCTTCAAAATGTTTCCTTTTAAAGAACTCCAGTAAACTAATCAAGGCCCACCTTGCATGTGTGGGTCACAACTCCATCTAAACAAAAGGCCACACCCACAATTGGGCCTATATTCCTAATGAATAAAAGGACATGACAAACAGAGAAAAGGTTCCACATTAAATGAGACTGATAAGACATAATATATAGTGCCGGTTCCTGAATGGAATCCTGGACCAGAAAGGAAAAAAGAGGCATTATTGGAACAGTTGATGAAATTTGAGTGAGGTCCTGGGAATCGGACAGTGGTCTTGCATCAATGCTGACTCCAGATTAGGTGGGTTATATGATCATGACCAGCTATGCAATCTTAGGGGCCCAGTGCAAAATCTCTGTTTCTCGTGACCTTTTAATTCATTAGGAATATGGAACTTTTATTCTGTAGGATGATGCCCAGTCTGGATCTGTTCAGTGTTTCCTCATTACCAGACATGGGTCATGCATTCTTGGCAGGAATATCACAGAAATGATGCTGTGCTGCACACCAGGTGGTGCCTAATGTTCCACCTATCATGATGTTAACCTTAATTGCCTGCTCAAGATACTGTCTGCCAGGTTTCTCCTCTGTAAAGTTATCATTTTTTGTATGATTTTGAAGTCTGTTACTATTTTATGGACAGTTATCCTGACACACTACCAATATCCTGTTCCTCAGTGTTCTAGTTTGCTAGCTGCTGTAATACAATATACCAGAATCGGAATGGTTTTTAAAAAGGGGAATTTAATAAGTTTCTAGTTTACAGTTCTAGGGCTGAGAAAATGTCCCAATTAAAACAAGTCTGTAGAAATGTTCAATCAAAGGCATTCATCCAGGGAAAGATACTTTGGTTCAAGAAGGCCGATGAAGTTCAAGGTTTCTCTCTCAAGTGAGAAGGCACATGGTGAACACAGTCACAGTTTCTCTCTCATCTGGAAGGGCACGTGGTGAACATGGCATCATCTGCTAGCTTCTTCTCCTGGCTTCCTGTTTCATGAAGCTCCCCGGGAGGCATTTTCCTTCTTCATCTCCAAAGGTCGCTGGCTGGTGGACTCTGCTTCTCATGGCTATGTTTTTCTGCTCTACTCTCTCTGAATGGCTCTTATTCTCCAAAATGTTTCCTCTTTTATAGGACTCCAGAAATTTATCAAGACCCACCCAAATGGGTGGACACATGTCATCACCTAATACAGCTTAACAAAACCACCTTGATTAAATCACATCTCCAGGGAGATGATCTGATTACAGTTTCAAACATACAGTATTGAATAGGGATTATTCTGCCTTTATGAAATGGGATTTAGATTAAAACATGGCTTTTCTAGGGGACATACATCCTTTCAAACCAGCACACTCAGCAAACCTCTGCTCGCCAGCCTTAGCATTCATTAATGATTCCTGCCTATCAATTATCACTACAAAGGTGGTTAAATGGTGACTGCCTGTTCCCGTTATTCCTTCTACATTTATTGTTTTTGCTATAAGGCTTTTCCCTTCTCTCCCAGTTATTTAACCATTTATTTATATTAGTTTAACTCATTAATTCCTCTTTTATTCAGTATGTTATGATCTGATATTTTATTTGTGTTGATGCTCGAATCGTGCTAGATTTAACTAGTGGAGCTTCTTTAAGTTGGTTCATTTCAAAATGAAAATGCAGGTCCCTTTTTCAAAAACTATTAAGAATTTCAAGATGGTAACAATAGAGCGTTACATCAAGTGTGAGGCCCTTCTGATGAAATAAATAAAATCTTGTGTGACTGTACAATTTACATGCCCCTGAAGCTGGCATTGTGTGTGGTGGTAATGAAGGAGAGTGTTCTTGCCCTGGGAAGTACTTAGAGGTGATGGAGCAAACATGATTAAAGCGATTGGGAATCTGGGTGAATGGTATGCAGGAATTCTTTGCACTGTTTGTGCAACTTTTCTGAAAAATTGTAACTATTTCAGAATAAAAAATTTACAAAAGATAAAATTTTAATACATAATCTTCAATAGATAGATGATAGATAGATGGGTAAATAGATAGAAAGATAACATTTTCTAACCCACATTTCTTCATCTCGCTCATGAGAAACTCCTGTGAGTCTCTGGCAAATAGGATTCTGAATACATGAGACATCTTATCTATAATATGTTTCCAAGTAAACATACCAAAAAGGGAAGTGAGGGGACAACCAATTCAACAGGCTGAGCCCTCAATCTTGGAGTTTGCCCCTATGAAACTTACTCCTGCAAAGGAGAAGCTAAGTCTACTCATAATTATGCCTAAGAGTCACCCCCTGAAAAACTCTTTTGTGGCTCAGATGTGGTCTTTCTCTCTATGCCAACTAGACAGGTGAACTCACTGTCCTCCCCACTACATGTGGCATAACTCCCAGGAGTGAAATCTCCCTGGCAATGTGGGACAGTACTCCCAGGATGAGCAGGGACCCAACATCATGGGATTAAAAAAGCATTCTTGGCCAAAAGGGGGAAGAGAGAAATGAGGCAAAATAAATTCCAGTGGCTGAGAGATTTCAAACAGATTTGAGATGTTTTCCTGGATATTATTCTTATGCATTATATAAATATCCCTATTTAGTTTATGGTGTATTGGAGGGGCTGGAAGGAAGTATCTGAAACTGTTGAGCTGTGTTCCGGTAGCCCTGATTCTTGTAAACAATTGTATAGCCATATAGCTTTTACAATGTGACCATGTGATTATGAAAACCTTGTGTCAGATGCTCCTTTTATCCAGGGTATGCACAGATGAGTTAAGGCTAAAAGCTAAATGAATAATAGGGGGATGATAAAGGGTAAAAAATTGAGCAGATTGAAATACTAGTGGTCAATGAAAGGGAAAGGTAAGGGGTATGGGATGTATGCGTTTTTTTTCTTTTTTCTTTTTATTTCTTTTCCTGGAGTAATGCATAGATATTCTAAAAATGATCATGGTGATGAATACACAACCATGTGATGATATTGTGAGCCACTGATTGTATACCATGTATTGACTGTATGTGTGTGAAGATTTCTCAATAAAAATATTTACAAAAAGGAAGTGAGATTACGTCAGAATAATTTATGCCATCCTCTTGCAATCAGAATCTTTCAAACTGTTCAAATCATGTGTTTAATATGATTAATATCACTGTAGTATTTTGTCCTAGAGCAGTGGCACTTTAAAATGTTCTCAGTGCCCAGGTCACACTTCACACCAACAAAATCAGAATTATTGTGAGTGGAACCAAGCCATCAACAGTTTTGAAAATTACACGTTATTTTAATATGCAGCCGAGTTTGAGAACCAATGACTTAGGACAATAAATTTGGAGGTCTTGTTAAAACACAGAGTTTTGGATTCAGTAGGCCTGGGGTGGGGCCTCAGAATTTGAGTTTCTTACAAGTGCCCAAGTGCACGGATACTGCTGGTCCAGAAGCCATACTCTAAGAACCACTGACTTAGAGCAAAATGAAGGTCTGAGAGAGAAGCCACATTCAATCAGATATTATTTTAATATTTTTAAGAGTTGTAGTCATACCAGATTAGAACCAGTAGAAAAAGAACACAGAGTTCCATTGTTGGGGATTGAATCATATCCCTCTAAAGACATGTCTGAGTCTTAACCCTCAGTCATGTGGGTGTGAACTCATTTGTAAATAGGACTTTTGCATATGTTACTATTAGTAAAGATGTAGACACATTTGTCAGAAGATTCTACTTAGAGGAGGACAAATTGAGTCAGCTCTTTCATCCATACAACTTGAGTCCTTGTAAGCAAAGGAAACTGAACTTGGAAACGGAAGCGAGAAGTCAACAGAAACCAGAGCACTAGACATAAGGAAAGACAGCTTGCCATGCCACAGAGGATTGCTGAAACACCACAGTTTCCAGGAGAAAGTAAACTCTGCCAATAACTTGATGTTGGATTTCTAGTCTCCAAAACTGAGACAATTTTTTAAGCTAACCAGTTTGTGGTATTTATCATAGCAGCCTTGGCAGATTAAGATATCCATAAAAGGTGGTAAAGTTTAAGTTTAATTAAATTACAAAAGAATGTAAAGGCATTAAATCTCTTTCAAATCAGAAGGGAAGCATTTATGTCATAAATGTGACATCAATCAAGCAGTTTTAGAAGTTAGCCACAAAGAGTGAAGGGTGGTTGAGATACTAATCTAAGGGAAAATTAGGTTATATGTTAACAACATATTTGTGATTTATGGAGCCCTATAAATCACCCCATCAGGTCAGCCAAGAATCAAGGTATGTGTCCTTGGTCAGGTCCCTCTCATTGATAGGAACTTCAGTGCGCTAAAATATCAAACCCATCGGAAAGAAGACAAGAATGCCATTTTTACCACTGCTATTCAACATTGTGCTGGAAGTTCTTGCCTGAGAAATTAGGCAAGAAAAAGAAATAAAAGGCATCCCAATTGGAAAAGAAGAATAAAACTATCTCTATTCATAGTTAACATGATCCTTTATTTAGAAAATTCCAAAGAAACCACTAGAAAACTACTAGAATTAATTAACAAATTTAACAAAGTTGAAGGTCACGAGATAAACACACAAAAATAAGTTTTGTGTCTACATTGCCATCCTGACCAAAAGGGGGGGAAGAAATGTAACAAATAAAATATCAGGCTGACAGAGTTCAAATAGAGTCAAGAGGCAATGCTGGAGGTTACTCTTACTCAAGCTTCAGTTAGACATTGCTACTTTCTTAACTGGCCAAGCCCCAAACAAAACCATTCCAGCCAATCCTAAAGAACATCTAGGGCAATACATAAGATTCTACAAAAGTTCCATGCACTAGGATAACTTTCCAGAAACCTACAACTTCCAGATGGGTCTCTGGGCCAGATAAGCCCTGAAACTTGAAGAGCCCAGCCTCTCCAGAACATCAGCTAGTTCCATCCTCATATCCCATATGATTGACAACCCCTTTAAACATGAAAAAGTTAGAATTGGAATAGTCCAAATACCCCTAAAAAGTGGGAGAAAGATCAAAGGTGATCAGCTGGGCTTAACAAATGAGTTTAATTGCTGAATCATTTTATTGATATTTCTTTTCATCTCCAGTATCTTTGAGCAGCAGAAGTAAAAGCCAAAACTTGTGGAATTGCAGCCCATACCAAACTCTGAAATCTGTTCTACCACCAATTGCTGCAATGTGCTTTGAAATTTATTGCTTTTTTTGTTGTATATGTTATTTTTCACAAAAAGAAATAAAAGTTGATTGTGATGATAAAAAATAATATTTGTTCCTTCTAGCCTCCTATATTCTAGAGCAGCTATAAGAAAAAATCTGAGATAATGGTATGGTAGCCATCAACTCTGGGATCTGTCCTATAACTACTTGTTGAAGAGTACTTTGAAAACTATTGCTTTTTTCTTTCTTTCCTTTGTATATACGTTATATTATACAATTAAAAAAGTTTGAAAAAAAAGAAAATCTAACTAAGGAGCTGAAGGATTTATACACTGAAAACTACAAACACTGCTGAAAGAAATTAAAGAAGCCCTAAATAAATGGAAAAAAGTCTCATGTTCACAGATAGGAATGCTTATTATTAAGATGTCAATATTACCCAAAGTGATCTGCAGATTCAATGCAATACTTATAAAAATCACAGCAGCCTTTTTTTTTTTGAAGAAATGGAAAAGTCAATCCTCAGATTTACATGGAGTCCCAAGGAGCCCCAAATAACCGATTCAATATTGCAAAAGAAGACAACATTGGAGGTCTCAAACTTTCCAATTTCAAGACTTACTGCAAAGCCACAGTAATCAGAACAGTGTAAGGATAGACATTTAGACCTGTGGAAAAAGCCTGTAAGCCCCCAAATAAATCTTCATCTCTATATTCAATTGATTTTCAACATGTTGCCAGGACCATTAAAAGGGAAAAGAACAGAGTTTTTTCAAATGATGCTTGGAAAACTGGATATTCACTTTCAAAAGAATGAAGGTGGACCCTACCTCACACTATAAATAAAACTTAACTTTAAATAGATTAAGGGCTTAAATAAAAGAGTTTAAACCATAAAACTTTAAGAAAAAACACAGAGGAAAACTTTCATAATGCTGGATTTGGTAGTGAATTCTTGGATATGGCATCCAAACCACAAGCAACAAAAGAGAAGATAGAGAAGATGGACTTCATTAAAAAAAAAAAAACTTTTGTATATCAAAAGACGCTATCAAGAAAGTGAAAAGACAACCTAAAGAATGTGCTAACCATACATCTGATGAGGATTTAATATCCAGACTGTATAAAGAAGCCCTACAACTCAACAACAAAAAGACAAAGAACCCAAATGAAATACAGGCAAAAGTCTTGAACAGATATTTCTCCAAAGAAGATATACAAAAGACCATAAGCACATGAAAAGATGCTCAACATCATTGGTCATCACGGAATTCAAATCAAAACCACTTCATATCCACTAGAATGGCTATTATTAATAAAACAAAAAAACAAGTGTTGACCAGGATGTGTAGAAATTTGAACCTGTATATATTGCTGATGGCATTATAAAATGATGCAGCTAATGTGGAAATCATTTTGAAGGTTCTTACAAAGTTGAACATAGACTTACCATATGACCCAGTAATCCCATTTCTTGGAATATATCTAAAAGAATTGAAAGCTGGGACTTGAACAGATACTATCTACCAATGTCTACAGCAGTATGGTTCACAACAGCCAAAAAGGTAGAAGCAATCCAAGTGTCCATTAACTGATGAATCTATAAGCAAAATGTGGGTATAAACACACAATGGAATATTATTCCTCTGTGAGAAGGAATGAAGTTCTCATACATGTGATGACGTGGATGAAACTTGAAGCCATCCTGTTGACTGAAAATAAGTTAGATACAAAAAAGACTAAATAGTGTATGATCTTGCTTTTATGAAATACCTAGAATAAGCAAATTCAATAGATACAGATAGTAGATAATAGGTTATTGACAGCCTGAGGGGTGGGTTGTAGTGGGAATTATTGTTTAATGGGTGTAATAATTATTTGAGGTAATGAAAAAGTTTGGGTAATAGATGTTAGTGATGGGAGCATAATAGTGTGAATATAATTAATATTACTCAGCTGGGCACTTGAAAGTGGTTAAAATAGGAAATTTTAAATGTTAGTATATGTTATATATATATATGTTTCTAAAATTAAAAGTTAAATAAGAAGGAATAAAATAGGAGTTAAAAAACATGAAAAATAATAAACCCCAACTTACTGGAGATGGCTAAGTGTTCTTTAATTCTGTAAAGGCTTAGAATTAAATATAGAAGGAATTAAATAAATCAAATCCTTATTATTAATATTTTTGGATTATATTTAATAATAATCTGTATGTATCTGGTATTTTATAAGTTTCTAATTTTTTAAATACTTAAGTATGCCTTGATTGTAATGATGCTTCATGAGTATATTCATATGTTAAAACTGATCAAATTGTATACTTTATAGGCATTTTATTGTACTTCAATTATACCTCAATAAAGGTATAAGGTGAAGATTGGTACATTAAGATAGTTAGCAGATTAAATTCAATGTGTTAATATCTGTAAAGTGTTAAATCATTTCCAGGATTTTTCTGCCACATGGGAAGACACATGATTTCATCGGCTGGCCCTCTGCTCCTGGGCTTCATTGCTTTCAGCTCCTGCTTCCAGTGGTCTCCTCTCTGAGCTTCTGACTGTCTCCACGGATCTGAACTCTGCTCTCTTTATCAGCTCTCCAAGCATCTGTGCTTTCTCCAAAAGGTCCCCCTCTTATAGGACTCCAGTAAGTGGATTAAGACACATCCTGAATGGGCAGGGTTACATCTCCACGGAAACAGCATAATCAGTGTGTCTCACTCACAATTGGGTGGGTCACTTCTCCATGGAAGCAACCTAATCAAAAGGCCCCACCCAAAAATAGATCTGCCCCCACATGATTGGGTTAGAAGAACATGGCTTTTCTGGGGTACGTAACAGTTTCAAACCAACGCACCCACTACTTTGCTGAATTCATGTATTAGTAGCTTTTTGGTGGATTTTTCATAATATTCTGTATAAAGAAAATTTCACCTACTCTTTTCCAAGTTGAATACATTTTAATTTCTTTCTCTTGCCTAATTGTTCTAGCTAGAACTTCCAGTACACATTGAATAACAGTGGTGACAGTGAGCATACTTGTCTTGTTCCTGATCTTAGTTGGAAAGCTTTCAGTCTTTCACCACTGCGTATGATATTAATTATGGATTTTTTATATACGCCCTTTAACATGTTGGGGAAATTTCCTTCTATTCTTAGTGTACTGAGTGTTTTTATCAAGAAGGATGCTAGACCCTCCCCCTGTCTACATGGAACTTGACTCCCAGGAGTGTGGACCTTCCTGGAAACGTGGGACAGAAATCCTAGAATGAGCTGAGGCTCAGCATCAAGGGATTGAGAAAACCTTCTTGACCAAAAGGGGAAAGAGTGAAATGAGACAAAGTGTCAATGGCTGAGAGATTTGAAACAGAGTCGAGAGGTTATCCTGGAGGTTATTCTTGCGCAGTAAGTAGATATCACCTTGTTATTCTAGATGTAGTGGAGAGGCTGGAGGGAACTGCCTGAAAATGTAGAGCTGTGTTCCAGTAGCCATGTTTCTTGAAGATGATTGTATAATGATATAGCTTACACAATGTGACAGTGTGGTTGTGAAAACCTTGTTGTCTGATGCTCCTTTTATCTACCTTGTCAACACACAAGTAGAACATATGGAATAAAAATAAATAATAGGAGGAACAAATGTCAAAATAAATTTAGTTTGAAATGCTAGTGATCAATGAAAGGGAGGGGCAAGGGATATGGTATGTAAAACTTTTTTTCTGCTTTCATTTTATTTCTTTTTCTGAATAGAAGCAAATGTTCCAAGAAATGATCATGATGATGAATATGCAACTATGTAATAATATTGTGAATTACTGATTATATATGTATATATGTAGAACGGAATAATCAAAATAAGAATGTTTGCATTTGTTTGGTGTTTTTTCGTATTTAAAAAAATTTTTTTTAATTAAAATAAAGGGTGCTAGATTTTATTAATGTGGTATATTACATTAATATGTATTTTTTATGTTGAACCCCCACACCCTGCATACCTGGGACAAATCCTACCTGATCATGATGTATAATTCTTTTACTGTGCTGTTGGATTCTGTTTAGTAGTATTTTGTTGAAGATATATGCATCTATATTCATAAGCCGTATTGGTCTGTAATTTTCTTTTCTCGTGGCATCTTTATCTGGCGTTGGTATGAGGGTGATGATGACCTCAAAGAATGAGATAGTAATGTTCCCTCCTCTTCAATTTTTTGGAAGAGTCAAGTAAGATTGTTGTTAATTCTTCTTTGAGTGATATAATTCACCCATGAAACTATCTGGTTCTGAGGTTTTTTTTGGTGGGGGCAGATTTTTTATTATTGATTCAGTATCTTTACTAGCTAATGGTGTGTTAAGATCCTCTATTTCTTCTTGAGTCAGTGTAGGTTGTTTGTGTAATTCTAGGAATTTGTTAATTTCATATAGGTTATCTAATTTGTTGGCACACGGTTGTTCATAGCATGCTCTTATAGTGCTTTTTATTTCTGTGGAGTCAGAAACTTTTCATTTCTGATTTTAGTTATTTGCTTCTTTCTTTTTTTCTTTGTCAGTCTACCTAAGGCATTGTCCATTTTATTGATCTTTTTAAAGAACCAACTCTTTTTTTATTCTCTCCATTGTTTGCTTATTCTCTATTACATTTATCTCCACTCTATTTTTTTGTTATTTCCTTCCTTCTACTTGCTTTGGATTTGGTTTGTTTTTCTTTTTTCTGGATCCTTCAGTTTGGGGTTAAGTTTCTCATTTGAGATCGTCCTTCTTTTTAAATGTAAGCATTTATAGCTACAAATTTCCCTTCAACACTGCCTTTGCTGCATCCAGTAAGTTTTGGTATATTATGCTTTCATATTTGTTCACCTCAAGATAATTCCTAATTTCCTTTGCGATTTCTTCTTTGACCCATTGTCTGTTTAAAAATATGTTGTTTCTTCCCCCTGTATGTGAATTTTCTTGTTCTCCCTCTGTTATTGATTTTCAGCTTCATTCCATTGTGTTTGGAGGAGATACATTGTATGATTTCAATATTTTTTAATTTATTGAGACATATTTTGTCACTTAATGCATGGTCTCTCCTGGAGAATGATCCATGTGTACTCAGGAAGAATGTGTGTTCTACCGCTGTTGGGTGATGTTCTATAGATGTCTATTAGGTCTAGCTGGTTTAAGTCTTCTATTTACTGGTTGATTTTAGATGTTCTTTGCATTATTGAAAGTGGTGTACTGAAGTCTACTATATTAATGTTGAACCATCTATTTCTCCCTGTGAATATTTGCTTCATATATTTTAGGGCTTTGCTATTACATGCATATGTATTTATAATTGCTATGTCTTCTTGTGGAATTGACATTTATCAATATATAATGACCTTCTTGTCCCTTATTTTATCTGATATTAATATAGCTATACTAGCTATACAAGCTCTCTTTTGGTTGCTACTTGCATAGTATTTTTTTTCATCCTTCATTTTCAACCTACTTCTGTCTTTGAATTTATAGTGAGACTCTTGTAGACAGCCTACAATTACATTCTGCCAATCTTTGTCTTCTGACTGGAGAGTTTAAGCTATTTACATTTAAAGTCACAACTTACAGTGTAGTACTTTTTTCTACCATTTTGCTATCTAGACTTCGTAAGTTTTATACCTTTTCTGACCTCCTATTTCTGTAATGCCTAATTCCATATTTATTTGTTGGGTTTTTTTTTTTTTTTGGCGGGAAGGTGTAAGGGGGCTTGTACCATTTTGAGTCCCTTCTCATTTCTTTCTGAATATATTTTTCATGTATTTACTCTGTGGTTATCATAGGCTAAAATTGAACATCTTGAATCAATAACAGTCATATTTGACTTGATAGGAATTTTTCTTCAATAGCATGCACATACACTGTTCCTATACCCCTCAGATCACCCACTTTTTTGTACTTGTTACAAATTATATCTTTGTACATTATATGAACAAAACTATCCATTTATCATTATTTTTATACATTTGCATTTTAACTCTTTTTTTTTTTTTTTGCATGTACAGGCATGGGGAATCGAACCTGAGTCTCCAGCATGGCAGGTGAGAACTGTGCCACTGAACCACTGTCACACTGCCTGCATTTGCATTTTAGCACCAGTGGGAAGTAAGATGAGGAGTTGCATAACAAAAAATACAATAGTGCAGGTATTTGTAATTACCCATATGGCTACCTTTACTGGAAGTCTTTATTTCTTTGGGCTGCTTTGATCGTCTGTTTAGCGTCCTTTCCTTTCAATCTGAAAAATTACCTTTAGCATTGCTTGTGGGACAGCGGTAATGAACACCCTTAGTTTTTGTTTACCTGGGAAAGTCTTAATCTCTCCCTCATTCTTGAAAGAAAGTCTTGCCAGATATAATGTTTTTGGTCTACAGTTGTTTTCTTTCAGCATTTTAAATATTTCATACCACTACCTTTTTGCCTTCATAGTTTCTAATGAGCAATCAGCATTTAATCTTTTGGGGCCTCCCTTGTACATAACGTGTAGCTTTCCCCTTGCAGTTTTCAAAGTGCTTCCTTGCCCTTGACATTGATTACCATGTGTCTGGACTTGGTTTACTTGGAGTATATCCTGTCTGGATTTCATTTGGGCTTCTTGCATGTGTATGTTCATGTATTTTGTTAAGCTGGGAAGTTTTTTGTTATTATTTCTTTGAATATTCCTCTGCCCCTTTCTTCTCCTCCTGAGACTCCCACAATGCCTATATTGGAATGCTTGATGGTGCCCCACAGGGCTTTTATTTTTTATTATTTTTCTTTTTTATTATTTTTTTTATTATTTTTCTTTCTGCTCCTAAGCCTGAATCATTTCATTTGCCTTGTCTTTGAAATCACTGGTTCTTTCTTCTGCCAGATCCAATCTGCTGTTAAAACCATCCAGGGAATTTTTCACTGTAGTATTGTGTTTTTCAGCTATAGTATCTCTCTGTAGAGATTACCATATTGTTCATTAATTGTTTTTCTCATATCATTTTGTTCTTTCTCCATGTTTTTCTTTGTCTCCTTGATAATATTGAGGATTAAAAAAAAAAAATCTTTGCCTGGCACATCCAAAGTCTGCTCCTCTTTGTTGATGGTTTCTAAATTTTTATCTTGTTCCTTTGGTTGGGCCATCATTTCCTGTTTCTGTTTGACTTGTAATCTTTTGTTGTACACTGTATACTTTAGTATTTTAAAGTGCTAACTCTGGGATTTAGTCCCTGAGCTGTCTGTTTCTTAAGTTTGTATGCAGTTAGTAGTATGATCAGAGATTTTCTTGAATGTAGGAGCTAATCAAAACAAACAAATCAGAGCAAAAAGTACCTTTGGCTCTCTTTGCAATTGACTCTCCTTTGGCTCTTAGGAGAGCTTAGCTCTTCTGTTAAGAAGATCAACCTGAGGCAAGTTGAAAATGCAGGATCTTCTGTGTCTTATCTGAGACTGCAGGGAGCTGGAGCCATGAAGCCTGCTTCTTTTCCTGGTTTTGTTCTTGCTAGAGGCCTTAGGAATTCCCCATTTGCAATTTACAGGAGTTCCAATGAATGCTCCCTTTACTTCTTTGAAACAAATCTCCTCTCCCTCCTGGGTGCTCTTTTGGGTAACAATGTAGTTAGTCCTTTTGCCTCAGGCTTCTTCAACTTAATTGTTTCTTATAGTTACCCAGCTGTCTGGAAGCCACTTTTATGCCCTCAGGACAAACTCTGGGAAGGTAAGTCAGATACAAGTGCACTAGCTCAGTTTCTCAGACTTCCTCAGATAGACTGACCCTGACATACATGCACTCCAGTATGAACACAGGGCTCACTCTGTTTCCTGTGGAACAGGGCCAGAAACTCACAAAGGGAGCCCAAACTGGTACCACTTTACTGTGGAGGAGTGGTGGAAGGGACATCAAGAGTCCCAGATGCTTCTTCTATGGCTTTTGAAGCCATCATTTTCTTGGTTAAGCACTCATTCATTAATGTAGTCATTTAACTGTTTATCACAGTTTTGAGGAACTATGTAAAGTGTACTTTCATCTCCTCTATTATTGTCTAGAACCATTGGCTCCCCAACCACCTAGTTGGATCTAGTTGGATCTAGTTTTCCATGTAGCAGTCTAGGTGCACCAATAAGATGTTAACAACCAAAAGCTTATCTTCCTGTGTCAGTCAGTGCTATTTTGGGTGCAAAAAAATTGCACCCAACTTCTTGAAGTAGTTTAGGCAAAAAGAAGAGAATTTATGGTTAAATGAGTATAACCACACACTGTCTTTAAGATTCCTCTGCTGCTACATTTGTGATTGTTATATCTGCTGATTAATTATAAAATGACTTTAAAAAAAAAAAAAGATTCCACTGCTGCTTTTACCCAAGAGGGCTTGGAACAATAACCACCCTCAGATTCAGCACCCCCACCTCACCACCACAATCTGAAGTAGTTGATCAAAGTAGAGATCTGCGTTTCCACCACACACCCAAACCCTGGAGTATGGAGGACTAGGTTTTTATGTCCCATCCTGGCACCAATAAGCTGTACCAGGGGCCCAAGCACCAGTCCCCACAGCTGCCTGCCATGAGGCTTTGGGGAGGTTGGTAGCCACTGCATGAAGAATGGAACTCATTTGTTTTCATTGTGATTTACCACCATCTTCCTTTCTCTCCCCTCTGGATGCTGCAGTGTTCCACTAGACTCTGGAGTTCCAAATATATCGATTCAGATAGTTCCTTCCAGTTCAATAGTTGTTTTGGTGGAGGTACTGATTCCTGGCATGTCCTATCCCACCAGCTTCCCACAATCCATAGAAATTCTCTTTTGAACTACATAATAGGTGTGCCCCACACCTCCCTTCTGTGTTCAAATAAGTTTGTGAAACTCTTGCCCAGATGTGTACTAAAGGCTTAAGGTTGGGGAGCCAAAGGTCCTAAATGGTAATAGAAGAGAAGAAAGCATACTTTATATTCATTGTATTTAATCTTATTACTACATCTCAGCTCTAAACTAAATAGTAGGTACACATAAAATTTCATTCATAATCCAATTTCTCAAGGACCATACTATAACTTTGCTAACTCAAGATAGATTCTTTTTTTTTAAAATATTTGTTTTGACAAATCTTCACACACATATAGTCTATCCATGGTGTACAATCACTGGCTCACACTATCATCACATAGTTGTATATTCATCACCATGATCATTTTTTAGAACATTTACATCAATCCAGAAAAAGAAATAAAAAGAAAAAACCCATACATCCCATACTTCTTACCCCTCCCTCTCATTGACCCCTAGTATTTCAATCTATCCCATTTTTTTTACGCCTTATCCCCCTCATATTATTTGTTTATTTATTTTGTCCTTATGTTCTTACTCACCTGTCCATAGTCTGAATATAGGAAATGTGAGCCACAAGGTTTTCACAATCACACGGTCACATTGTAAAAGCTATATAGTTATGCAACCATCTTCTAGAATCAAGGCTACTGGAATATAGTTCAATGGTTGCAGGTACTTTCCTCCAGCCACTCCAATACTATAAAGGGATATCTATACAATGCATAGGAATAACCTTCAGAATAACCTCTTGACTCTGTTTGAAATCCCTCAGCCACTGAAACTTTATTTTGTCTCATTTCTCTCTTTCTCTGTTTGATAAAAAAGGCTTTCTCAATCCCATGATGCCAGGTCCTGGCTCCTCCCAGGAGTCCTGTTCCTGTTGCCAGGGAGATTTACACCTCTGGGAGTCATGTCCCATGTAGGGGGAAGGGCAGTGGGTTCACCTGCTGAGGTAGCTTAGAGAGAGAGGCCATATCTGAGTAACAAAAAATAGTTCTCTGGGGATGACTTCAAGAAAGATTCTTGATGACTCTTGCTGTACCATATAAAATGTCTCCAGCATTAATGAAGTAGAACAAGTCATCAATTCCACAATATCTATTTTACAGCTAGGAGGAAAATATGTCATTTAAATGAGTATCTCTCAAACATTTTATGGGTTTACTAAATTTTAATTTTCACCAAGAGTAATTGCAGGATTGTTTTGTTCAAGGAAATGTGTTTAAAATGCTTTGTGTCCATATGTTTAATCTCATTCCTTTAATAGGGTCTAACAATTGTATCTTCAGGCAATTTTTCCCTACTGGGAGAAAGTTTCCACCCGTGAATTTGATCTTTTAACCACTATTTTTTTAAGAATCAAAAAGGATATGCTTATACAACAAATGATAATCAAATAAAAGATTTAAAACTCAGTAGGCTTTTCAGTCTTCAACATATGTTGTGTTTTTCACAGCATGGCATGTTGTGCTTTACTGATGTGCAATCTCTTTCAGTATTTGTAAATTTTTAAGGCATTATATTAAGCAACTGGCATTGGGCTTAAATAAATTAAGTTGTCTTTCATGTTAGAGCTCTTGGGGGGTTTCTCAGCAATACATGGCTGAAAATATAGCCTAGTGATTCTTAACTTCCCACCAGGCAGTGTGTCAGATCTTGCCAGGCCCAGGTGCTTGCCTCCCATGGTGGGAAGAGAGTGCAGGCAAGGAGGCCTGCCAGATGCCAGGGTGTTATCATAGGAATTCAGGGTGAAAAGACTGAGTCAAGATCAGAACTTCAAAGAGCAGCAGGGCCCTTCAGAACTGTACTCATCAAATGGTATTATAGGAAGCCAATTTTAACTTGGCAAAGGTTTCTGTGACTTCTTGCCTGTCGCTTATACGTTGTCTGTATTAACCACATTTTCTAGTTTCTGTGAATTGGTGCTTTAACTTCTATAGGATCCCCAGGTGACCAAGCCCCACTTATGTATATGTTACTCCTAGATAATTCCCACCCAGTTGCTGGAGGAGCACTTTCAAGTATAGCCAGCAATTCTATACCCCTGCCCAATCTTTGCATGCTTCCTACAGAAACCACAATAAGACACTTTCTGAGACTCACTTGCTTTCTTTGTGTTGTAACCGACCCTGGGGTTTTCCCAGTGTGGGTGGGAATGGTATATTACCCTCTTCTCGGGAACTGTGCATATAATAAATCTTTCAAACACTTCTGGTCTCTCTCTCTTGAGATGCAGAAATGGCCTTACCCTACATTACACAAGGTAGTATGAACAAAACACACTCCCAGTTACAAACTGTTGATAAAGGATCTCAAGTTAGAAATAAATGTACCCAAAGAATCCCTTAACTTATGGGGTTCTAGAAAAGCAGAGGGCTCTTTTGCCAGAATTTAAATTCAAATTTAAAACAATTGTTAAGTATCCATGTTTTTCTGATATTGACAATAATACATTTTCATTGTGGAACTTGGGGTGGGGGGCAGTTACAGAAGACAATAATAACCACTTAAAATCTCACCAGCCCATGCCTGTTTCCACTTTAGTTAATTTTGTTCCAGATTATTTTTTCCCTGTGTATATGTACTTAATCTTCTTGTGACCTTTTTTCCTCCACTCAAACCATGATTAAGTCTTTCCACATTATTACAAACTATTTGTAAATAGTTAATTTCAAGATTGGTACATCCAAGTATAATGAAAAAAATAATAGCAAAGCAGAAAGACTAAAATAGCTCTTTTTGGGTTTTGAAGTTCATCACAGTTATGAGCTTGGAGAGAAGACAATTATCTCTCCTCTCTCTTTTTCCTGATATTTAAATGGCAACTCTCTGAATTCATTTGGTTAGAAGAGCGACATATGCAATATCTTCTGGTAGAGCTTGTTATTGGGGGATGATGATATTCAGTCCTTACTTGCTTGTGGAGTGGAAGTCATTGCCAGGCATAAGTTGGATTTCTCAGTGATGGCCTAAGCCACTGTATTCACTGTGTAGTATATTCCATCCATGTTGGTGGGAATCTGGTCATAAACATAATGTTTTATAACTGTTCTCTGTGGATTTACAAACAACAAACCCACTCTGGCTGATTGAATTAATTAAAATTAGTTTAGTTGACTCAATCTATTTTTTAAAATTAATTAAATTTATTAATCTTCTGGAATGCCTAAGAACAAGGCTTGAAGAATATAGCAGCACAAATTATAGCACCAGACCGTTTCAGAAATTTGACTGTACTACTGACTCTGAATGTGGGATACTGCTGCTAGAACCTCTGTCACTATCACTTCTAAGAGCTAAATATCTCTCTGCCACAATCCACAACCCTCAGTAGAATAAATTTTTTCATAGACACCTCCTTCTTTTTATCACCTTTTGGAAATGAAATTTTATAAAATTGTGTCTGACTGTTGGAACATATATCACATACCCATTCTCTAGCTGCAAAGGAGGGTGAAAAGCATGTTAGAAACTTCTAATTTAGCAACAGTCAAACTTATAAGGTGAGTCATTTCCCAAATATAATAAAACTATTCATAGCTGCTGGGTAGAAAAAACATATAAGGTGCAGTCCAACTATGTAATGCTTTATTATATAAATGCTTCAAAATATATTTAATAACTACTTTAGTACTAAAAATGTAGACCTTTTAGCCCCTAGCCTGTTCAGGATGGAGGAGTGAGATGCTTCAGGGTCCTGTCCCCTGACAAAAGCTTTGAACAACCAGCAAAAACATCTTTCTCAAAACTACAGTGTGCTGGTTCGAAAGGAAGCATGCCCCCTAAGAAAAGCCATGTTTTAATATAAATCCCAGTTCATAAAGGTAGAATAATCTCTATTCAATACTGTATGTTTGAAACTGCAATGAGATCATCTCCCTGGTTGATGTGATTTAGTCAAGAATGGTTGTTAAACTGGATTAGGGGATGACATGTCTCCACCCATTTGAGTGGGTCTTGATTAGTTTCTGAAGTCCTATAAAAGAGGAAACATTTTGGAGAGAGAGATTCAGAGAGAGTGACACTACGAAGCAGAGAGTCCACCAGCCAGCAACCTTTGGAAATAAAGAAGGAAGATGCCTCCCGGGGAGCTTCTCGAAACAGGAAGCCAGGAGAAGACGCTAGCAGATGACACCGTATTCGCCATGTGCCCTTCCAGCTGAGAGAGAAGCCCTGATTGTGTTCACCATGTACCCTTCCACTTGAGAGAGAAACCCTGAACTTCTTTGGCCTTCTTAAACCAAGGTATCTTTCCCTGGATGCCTCAAATTGGACATTTCTATAGACTTGTTTTGATTGGGACATTTTCTCAACCTTAGAACTATAAACTAGCAACTCATTAAATTCCCCTTTTTAAAAGTCATTCCATTTCTGGTATGTTGCATTCCAACAGCTAGCAAACTGGAACATACAGAAAATAGTTAAAGATGTGCATTACCAAGGTAAGTGCTAAATCAAGAAAAAGGCTACTTAAAAGTGATAGGATCTCCTAATGCCCTGTCTGGCTACTCCCCAAAACCTCCACAGCACAATAGGGAGCTGGTTCATGCTCCCAGTGAAGATCCTTGGTCCTCATTCCAGAGGGAGCAGAGTAAACCTTGTACAATATATTCGGGCCATGTATGTCTGGCCCAATCTATCTGGTGGTGGCCTGAAGAACTTGCCATCTCTGAACTTGCACTGCATATAGAAGGTGTTTCATGAAGTCTCCTACCAAAGGCTATGGGAGAGCAGTCAAGTCATGTTGCCTGTGCTGCCTGGGTCAAGGGATTGCTGGCTGTATGTTATATTGTGCAGTTTGGGGGACCATGAGGAAAAAGGTTCTATTCAGAGCCATGTAAATGGGGGAACTTTTAGGCTCATACATGCATGCCCAAGACAAAATTCATGCTCAGAATGGATCAGGAAAGCCCCTATGCTTGGGATGAAGCTATTCTCTAAACTCATTATATGAATAAGCCCTGAAGGTGAGGACTTGCATAGGTCAATCTGCAAAGACTTGGAAAGGTGTTTTTATTTTCCTTTGCTGTTATTGTTATTTTTGTTTTGTTTGGGTTAGCTCCTGGTAATTAAGGAGAACTCTGTCCTAATAGTAGCTGGATCAAGCTTAAGGAGCAGACACTTCACAGTTCAAATCCCAGTGATATTACATTAAAATATCAAAATATCGAGGTTTCAACATGGTCAGGTTCATGTGTCAACTTGGCCAAGTTGTGGTACCTGTTTGTTGGTTGGGCAAGTGCTCGCCTGCCTGTCGCAATGATGACATTTCATAGAATTAGATCATGATCACGTCAGCTGCAGCCACAGCTGATTCCATTTGTAATCAGCCAAAGGGGAGTGTCTTCTGCAATGAGTGATGCTTAATCTAATCACGGGAAGCCTATTTAAGGAGGATTCAGAAGAAGCAGGCACTATTCCTGCTTCGGCTGGTGAGCCTCTCCTATGGAGTTCATCCAGACCCTCCATCAGAGTCATTGGCTTCACAGCCTGCCCTGCGGATTTTGGATCTGCATTCCCATGGTCACGTGAGGCACATTTATAAATTTTATATTTGTGAGTGTTCCCTGTCGATTCTGTTTCTCTAGAGAACTCTAACTAATACAGTTACAAAACATATTAGGAAACAGGAACTGATGGCTCAGGTAAAGGAGAAGATTAAAGCATTAGAAACCATCAATGAGGAGGACCAGACCTGGGACATACCTAATAAAGACTTTTTAAAAAATGGTCCTAAATATGCTCAAAAAGCTAAAGGAAAATGATAGATGGACACAAAGAGAGTATCGACAAAAATATGAGAACTATGAAAAGGAAGCAAATAGAGCTGAAGACTATAGTAATAGAAGTTGACATTTCCCTAGAAGGGTTCAACCCAGATTGGAGTTGGCAGAAGAAAAAATCAGAGAACTTGAAGGTAAGACAATTGAAATCTTTCCGTATGAGGAGCAGAAAGAAGAAAAAATGAAGAAAAGTAAACATAGCCTGAAGAACCTGTGGGACATGATCAAGCATATCCACGTATGCATCATTGGAGTCCCAGAAGGAGAAAAGAGAGAAAAGGGCAGAGAGAATATTCAAATAAACAGTGGCTGAAAACTTCCCAAACTTATCAAAAGATATGAACATACACATCCAAGATACTCAATGAACTCCAAAAAAGGATAAACCCAAATAGACCTACGTCTACCATATTATACTCTAATGGTAGAATGCCACAGATAAAGAGAATTCTGAAAGCTGAAAGGGAGAAGCAACTTGTCATGTAGAACTTGTGCATGTCCAAGGGAGCCTCAGTAAGATTTAAGTGCTGATTTCTCACTGGAAACCATGGAGGCAAGAAGGCAGTGGGATGACATTTTGAGAGTATTAAAGCAAAAAAGTTGCCAACAAGAATTCTATATCTGAAAAATTGTTTTTAAAAAATGAGGGAGATATTAAGATATTCCCAGATAAACAAAAGCTAAGGGAGGGCAGGCCACAGTGGCTTAGCAGGCAAGAATGCTTGCCTACCATGCCAGAGGACCTGGGTTAGAAGCTAAGGGAGTTCACACCACTAAAGAGAGTTCTGCAGGGTGAAAGGAAAAAACAATAGACAAAATATTGAGGCTGCATAAAGAAATAAATCTCTTCAAAGAGGATAATGACGTGTAAAAATAAAAATGTCAGTACAGTTGTGTTTTGGGTTTGTAACTCCACTTTTTATTTCCTACAGAATCTAAAAGGCAAATGCATAAAATGCAATGATATATCAGTGGTTTTGGACTCATAGTGTATAAACATGCAATTTGTGACAAAGTGGGGAAACAGAGGTATAGGAAAATAGTTTGTATGTATTAAGTTGGCATCAAAGCAAATGAGACTATTATAGATTTAGGATGTTAAATTTAAGCCCCATAGTAATTACAAAGAAAATATTGTAGAATATGGAGCTCATAGAGACAGAAAATATACTACAGGTTTCCAGGGGCAGGGGAAATGGGATTGGGGAGATAAGGCATAATGGGTTTTTATCTAGGGAAATGGTAAATTTTAGTAATGGGGTTGGGAGGATGAAGGTACTTCAATATGGTGAACATAGTTAACCCCATTGAATAGAATTCAGTAGAATTCTTTGGGAGTGGTTGAGATGGGAAAATTAATGTTTTATATATGGTCCCACAATTTAACAAAAAAAAAGAGCAACTCAAGGTACAATGATAAATACAATAAGCATCCTGGATGGAATCTAACAAGGGATGATAAAAACCTCAAAGGCTTTTATTAAAAAGTTGGAACACAGACTGTAAGCTTTATATTAATGTTAAATTTTTTTTAACTCAATAACTGCACCTAGGGTGGTTACAAAAGTAATTTATACTTGTTCTTAGAAAGTGTACATGGCAGTATTGAGGGTTCAAGGAGCTTGATGTACACAAACTACATGCAAGTGTTCAGGAAATGGATGATGGCAAGATGGATAGATAGACAGAATGATACAGCAAATACAGCAAAATGTTAAAATTGGCAGACTTGGGTATCTGGAGAGGATAGGAATTAGTCAAAGTTTTCTGCATGGGGTTCATATTATTTTTCTAACTGTCCTGTAAGTTTTAAAGTATTAAAAATAAAAAGTTTATAAAGCTTAGACCATTTTAAAATGTATTATCTTTTTAGTCTGGTTTATTGAGGTACAGTTGATATATAAGCAAAATTTGCTCCTCTTAGTATATGATTTTATGAGTTTTAACAAATGCATGCAGTTATGAAACCACCACCATAATCAGGATATAGAACAGTTTCATCACTCCCAAAATTCATTCATACCCCTATCTAATAAATCCCACCCTGCATCCTTAATACCTGGCGATCAATGATTTTTTTTGTCCCTATAGTTTTGTCTCTCCCACAATGTCATATAAATTGAATCATATAGTAGCCTATTTGTGTATGGCTTTCTTCACCACATCTAATTGTTTTGAGATCCATCCATGTTATTTTGTAGCAGTGCATTCCTTTTTATTTTTGAATAGCCATCCATCATATAGATATGTCAAAGTTTATCCATCTACCCGCTGAAGGGCTTTTGGGTTGTTTCCAGTTTTTGATGATTGTTAATAAAGCAACTGGTAGAATATATGTATTACAAGTTTTTCTGTGAACAAAAATTTCATTTTCATTTCTCTTCAGGAAACACCGAGGGATGGTATTATGGTAAGGTCATGTTTAACTTTACAAGAAATCATGAAACTGCTTTCCAAAGTGGCTATACCATTTTGTTTGAGTAATGTATAAGAGTTCCAGTTGCTCCACATACTCACTAGCATTTGGTATTGTCAATTTTATTTTCATTTTAGCTATGCTAATATGTGTTAAAAACCATATTGATGCTAATCTTGAATAAAATTCTAAGACATGAAATAAAACAGTGCAATACAACATGGGTTCCCCAATGAAAAGCCATGCTAAAATAAATCTTCTCTCCCTTCTTCCTCCTCCCTTTTGCTCCTCCAGGCGCCCTCTCTTCCTTTCCTTATAAAATCTCTTCTCTTTGGGGATGATAGATGATAGTAAAGTTAGGTGAATAAGTAATTGATCACCTGGCCAATTAAAAAACTCCTATCATATGAGGGAAGATCCTTAGTTAGCTGCTAGAATACCTGCTTGTACCACATTTTTATTATCAGAATCCCTTGGCATGTTGCAGAATCCCTTGCACACAGAAGAGAGGAAATAAAAGCACCTGAGATCCAAAAATCAGTATCCTTATATATAGTCCACTATTGAACCTGTTGGACTTTAGATGTCCTTTTAATTTCTCCAGTTTCTAAATTTATCCCTTTTATTGAATATGATCATCTAGGTTGTGACTTGGTTCACTTCTTGGCTTTTGTGTCATTTCTTCTCCACTGTTCTTCTCTTCTAGAACAAATCTTAGTTCCAAACTCACTGACTCCTGTGGCTTTGGACCAGCTAATGTCATCATTTAGGCCCCTGTTACTGGCTTCAGACTCAGCCCTATCTTCCAGTTTCCACCCAACCCTTGCTGAATGCTTGTAATTTGGTATTATTAGTGACTTGGATGGAAACACTGATGGTGTGTAAATCAAATTTATGGATGACATAAAGCCAGGGGGATAGCTAATATGTTGGATGACAGAATTAAGATGAAGGCTTCCATAAGCTAAAACAAAGAACTGAAACAACAAGGTAAATTTATAGTTGAATAGAGTTTTAAAAATCCACTGCAGAAGCACTGAATGGGGAAATCATGAATTACTTCTGCTACATATGGAAGTGGCATAAAGCTTAAGATGACTACATTTCAGATGTATTATTGGAGTTACAAATGCAGTAAGTAGGGCTGCAAAAAAACCTTAATCTTTCCTGGTGCCTGCCCATGCAAAAACAAAACAAAATAAAAAACCTTTATTTCATGTGACCTTAATCTATATCAGTACAGAAAGTAGATTGGATGGAGATGATGGCATTTTATTTCAACAGTTAGACCACACCTATCAGATTCCATTGTGGGTAACACACTTCAAGGAAGACAAAGACAATCTGGAGTATATCCACTTTCACCTCCCAATGTTCTCTCGTTTGTATCTTGCCAAGGTGCTGGTGACTTCTTTATTAACCAATGGACACATTTCATTCCTTATTATACCTGACCTCTCTGCAGCATTTGACATATTGATCATTTCTTCCTTCTTTATGTGATCTTCTCTGTTGGCTTCTCTTTTACTTTTCCTACTATTTTTCTGACCACGCTTTTTGTTTCCTCCTACTCCACAAATATGGTGATTCCCTAGGTTTTGGAGTGCACTTTTCTATTATACATTCTCCAAGGGAGAATCTATCCACTCCCATGACTTAGACTACTAAAAATATGTCATTTAGTTCTAAACCATTATATGTGGCCTTGACCTTTTTGTTCGTTTGTTCTGTATATCCAATTTTTTATGAAAATGCCTGATCAATAAATGCCCAGGAAATAAGCAGCTCTCCAAGGGGAATGAAGAAATTCCAAAGGGAGATCATTAGTAAGTAAGACAAAGGCCCGGTAGAGATTTCATGGAACCTGAAAGCCTCCATAGATAAAATATAATCATTGTTGCACGTGTTTCACCTCAATTGTATTCTGGAAAGAGGCATTTTCTTGAGGGACTGAATTAAAATGGCCTTCTCCAAGCTAGTATCAGAAGGAGAGAAAGAAGTTTAGCGAGACCCACCTTTAGAAACAGGAGTACTGGGCTGATAAACATCACCTTTCTTTTACCTTCTCAGGGGGAGTGAATTTTACATTTTTTATAATTTTTATAGTTTTTTTTATTATTTTTATCTCACTTATCTCCCCATAGTGCTTGGAAGCAAAACCTTTATGATAAAAAAACAACTGCTTTTTGCTTTCCTCTGAAAACAACAAGGATGAGTGGAAGTGACAAGATACCTCACTGAGTCAGGTTTAGGAAGAGAAGATCCTTAAGTGTGAGGAAAAAGCTATTGAGGGAAAGAAGAGGAATTTTGAGTGGCCTACTTCAAGGAATAATAGAAAGCACAAGGAACTAGTTTGTACCTGAGTCATAAAAAGACAACATGGGAGCTCAAACACATGGCACATGGTTGTAAAGATTTGGGAATATTTTGCCTGGAGAAGGGAAGTCTCAGTTGTCTGCAGATGTTTGAAGGTGGTCATAAGGTAAAAAGGACTTAGAATGCTGTTTATAGTCCTGAATGTAAAATTGGACCCACGGCTTGGAAATTAATTGGAGATGGTTGTGGTGGAGGAGAGGAGAATGGGAGAGTAAAATTTTTTTCACTAACCAGTAAAGCTGTCTGAAAATGGAATGAGCTTCTTTGGGAGTTAGTAAGCTCCTCATTTCTGTGAGTGACCATTGTGGAGGGATGTAAGCACCAGGAAAGTATTTGCCCTGGATGACCTTTAGGGTGTCTTCCCACCCTGTGTCTATGATTCTCTGAATATACTGAGCATCTAGACCTGCAGAGAAAAATCCCTGTCCTTCAAAGCTGGTTATGAGTCAAAACACCAGAAACAACAGAGGGAAAACCATTTAAAATTTCTTGGTGGAACATAATTAAATGCCAAATTCAATGTTGTGAGCAATAATATTCAAAGAAATTCAGAGAAAGGAGAAGGCTCTAGATGATGCTAGAAGCAGAACATGGGTCCTAATATGTCTTATGTGTGGGGCAGACAAATGGAGAAAGAACATTCAGGTGAAATGGCATAGCAAAAAAGGTAGAATAAAATTTTGTAAGCCTCAAAAACTTTGATCCAGTCTTCTTTAACAGTTTTAAAGAAAACCATACTAGTAACCTAGGTATGACAATATTCTATTCAGAAGAATGGAATGGCAAAATAGGTTGATACAAGTGCTTTTAAAAATGTTAAATCCTGGGAGTCATATTTTAACAGGTAAAGGGGAGGGAAAAAGAATGTTTATGCTCCAGTTACCTAAGAGGCATGAAGCAAAAAGAATTTTAACTAGGTAGGATAAAAGTTGTAAGTAGAATTTGTATATATTTAACAATTCAGTGACATGAAATTGAGTTCCTCACTAATTTTTGTTTATGTTTTGTTTTTGAGAAGGGAAAAGAGCTTTTCTTCAAAAGTGTGTGTTAATAGTCATTTCCCAAGGACTGTGAACTTTTCTGAATACTATGATTATTTGCTATAGAACAATCTGTTCTATTTATCAGCATGCTTGTTATGGAAACTGTGTTTGTCTACCTGAAGTTATAAACTATATTGGTCACAGGTTAAATTTTCTCACTCACCTTGAGATAATTAACATATTAACTATGACCATTTATCTTGTTAAAATTAACCTAAACAGGATATGAACAATATGAATTCTATTACCAAGTTACTAAAAACATCTCTTTTAGACCTTTCTTCTTGCAAGGTTTATAAGTTTCAAAAAATGATTTCTGGGTATGAATAATTTAAAGAAACAATGCAAAAATCAAGGTTTATTAAGAAATCAAAGCCTTAGAGTTGGGAAAAACTGTGTTTTGTCCACCTAATGATGAATCTGGCTACAGCAGCAAATAGGAATTAGGAAATTGTGTTAGTGTAACCAATGTTGAGTGTGAGCACTTAAAATCAGTATAGTACAGACGCAAGAATATGGGCTTTAAAGTCAAATAGGAGTATGTATGAACACTGGTGAGGTAGACTGGTGACGTGGATGTGCCAGTTAATGGCTCCCTTGGACTTATGCCAGCAACAGGAATTTGCCGCTCCTCCCTTCCCTTGAATCTTTGCTTTGGTCAATAGAATGTGGCAGAAGTGATGGTGTGGCAGGTCTGAGCCCAGGTCTGAAGAAGCTTTGTGCTTCTGTTCTCTCTCTCTCTCAGGCCTTGCTTCTGCCGCAAAAATAAGTCTGAGCTAGTTTGCTGAAGGATAAGAGACCACATGGAGCAGAGCCCAGTTCTCCCAGCTGTTCCTAAGCCAGACCAACAGCCAGCTCGACTTCCAAACATAGTTGAGTCAGCCAAGATCAGCAGAACTGAATCTTCAGAGCAATAATAATTGCTTACTATTTTTTTCTTTTTTTACCTTATCCTTCCAATTCTTTTTTTTCAATTTAATTTTTAAATTAAACGCAATTTTATGGAAATATATTTCCATAAATCATCATACAATCCAACCAAACTACTTACTATTTTAAGCCAATGACTTTTGGAGTGGTTTTGTTTTGTAGTGATTGCTAAACAATATACCTGGTTTAACTAATTATTAGCTGTAACTAGTTGTTACTAGCTGTTAATTATTAGCATAACCTTCAGGAAGTTAACTTCTCTGTGCCTTATTTTATTCATCTGTGCTTAGATGCCTATTATACGGTATCTCATTTAATCCTCACAACAACTTTGTGAGGTGACTGTTATTCTCATTTTATAACCAAATTCTCATAAGGTTAAGTGATTTAGCTCAATGTCTTACAGTAAGTTGAAAGCCATACAACTTTCTCAAAAGGATGTCAAGGAAATTAAACCAAGTTTATGGGAAAAAAGTGAACCATTCCAAAATGTAATTTGAAAGGTAGATAGGCTCATTTAAAATAGAAGTGTTACCCTTAAGTTGAATAATGTTCAATGTTCAGTATTGATAAAATAACTCACAAGTCTAAATGTAGTGAGGGCAGGGTCTGCTTCTTTGGTTCATCATTCTATTCTCAGGGCCCACCAAAATCCTCAGGACATAGTAGATATTAATAAATATTTTCTGAAAAAATGAATCCATGAATGAATTGTGACTACTGGCTGAAGCATAGACAACATCATCTATTCTAAGGCTGGAATAAAAAAACTCAAGGGATCAAAACTTGAGGCCTCCAAAAGATGCAAATAAAAACAGCCCCCTCTCCAATCTTTCTCAAACCAACGTGCAGAAAAACTCCTCCTCACGTGATGCAGGCAGGAGCTTTCTCAGCTGGATACTATGATACAGAGTGGGGAATTGAAGCCTTTATCCGGAGAGGCCACCCCTTAGCTTCACAATCACCCTCGAGTCTAGTAGGAATACCGCAATACAGTAAGCACCCAGTTTTCTATCCCAACTGTGTCCTGTCCTAGCTACTACTTGCAATGGCTAATACAAAGAAAACCACATTTCCCCCCATATGCATACTGCTCTGTGTAGAGATCAGAGGGGAAAGATCAGAGGGTCTGCAGATGTTCTGGAATGACATCCTGGAGGACTAAGGATTCCTGGAGTGTGTAAGGGCCGGCATAAGGTAAACTAGATAAAAAATTTTACCAGGTTATTTTTGGCAGCTGGGTTTTGGATTTTAGTCCACGATAGAATGGAAATAAAAGAAGATAAGAAATGAATGGCAGGCTTAAGTGGTTCAACAATCAGACTTGAAGGTTTCTTGAGGGGAAAAACACCAGGTGCCCTTCATTGGTGCTGCCAGAATTTTCCCTCCTCCTCCTGAATAAGCACAGTTTGCTTCTCAGTCTTCTTGACCAGACTGAGCTCCCTAAAAGCAGGGACTATGTCTTCTTTTGTGCTCACTGCAACACCAAAAATCAGAGTTTACTGCAAGGCAGATCCTGTCAGTATACCCTTGATCATTCGCCTATCTAAAGACTTGTACATAAGTCAAGGGTGGCCTTCTTCTTTGTAGGGTCCTTGGGAATATCCAGTGGAACCTACTGCCCTGAAAACCAGGAAGCGTTTCTTATGGCTATCTTGCTTTTGGGGCGGCTTGGTTTTGAAGCTCCTTCCCAGAGGAATGGATGTGCGCAAACACATGGTTAAATTCCATCACTAAAACAGACTATTTTGCAGGTCATTATCTTAGTGGGTTGAGAGTATGTTAAATTTATCAGCTTCATAGACCTTTAAGGTATGCTAGGGGATCACCAGCTATATTTCTACTTGTCACCTGAATCTCAGATCAGTGATATTTATCGATTCAACATTTATATATAATAAGCATTTGCTTCATGCAAGGACCTACGTTCTGCTAGGGATTCAAAGTTTGAGGACAGGGTCCCTGCCCTCAAAGGCACAGGGAAGGTAGATGGCTACATTAGAGTAAGAGAGGGAGACCAGGGTGAGAATTTAGGGTGAGAGTTCAGCAAAAGTTGACTGGAGGTGGGGTGGAGTGGGACATTTGTCCTGACTTGTCCTGCCCCTTACAGGAAAAGTGGGAATTAACCAGTTGGAAAAGGGAAGGTCAGATGTTCTTGGCAAAGGGAAGAATATTGCAAAGGTTGAGAGGTGTTCAAGCAGGGTTGAAGAGAGAATAGCTTTAGCTGCCCCCTCCCAAAACCTCCCTCAGCACTGTCCAAGACATACCAAATAAACGTAAAATCTAAGAAAAATCTATGCAAATGAAATGCATAGCTTTACATGAATCCCTTATCCTCCAATTCCAATCTGATTATTGGCCCTACTAGAAGTTCTGGAAGGGCCATTCTGGGAATGATTATTGCATACTAGAGGTTTGGTATGGAAGGAGAGGGAATGATGAAGCTCATGTCACATTGAGTGTCCCCATCACCACTGGACTTGGATTTCTCCAACATTTCTTCCTCTCCTGCCTGAAGCTATTGGTCTAGAGAGTTACAGCCTTGATTATAGACAAAATATACGTCAGGCAAAGAAGCAAATCCCTTCTCTAGGCTTTCCCTGGCCATACCCACCCTGATCTTCTAAGTTTACTGCTATCAGGGATCATATATCCTCTGTGTTCACCTGTTTCTCCAGCATATATTGGAATGCTGGCATAAACAGGCACAGAACAATTGTTTTGTGGATGCAATGACTCTATAGAAAAATGAGCAACTGAAGATTCTGGTGTGTAAATATTATTTATTTATAATTATAGAAAGAAAGAATGTTTTACTCAATGTTACCCACTGAAAAGAAATTTAAATTTGAACAGCAGTTCAATTATGTCAAGAGTAATTGCCAAAGGCTGTATGATGCAATTGATCCAATTCCTAGAAAAACAGCATATGTATTATCAAAGCATGATTAGACCTGACAGTAAGTGGCTTCCCTGAGAAGTCCCTCCTGACAACAGAGAAGCAAAAGTTCCATAATACAGTAACACTGGCTCACCTCTTCATATCTGATGGCTGTTCGTCCCAGCTCAAGCATGACAATTGCTTAAAAGATGAAACCAACCCCCTTCCAAATAAATATGACATCTAGACAGCTCTTCAAGGATGAACTTTTTATTGGAATATAGACAGAGTGAATACATGGTTTAAGTTTATTTGCTTTATATAGTGATCAGAAAAAAAAATTTATAGTGTACATTTTTTTCTTAAGATTGCAGATCACAAAAACAGTCCCCAACCCCTTTTGTTTGCAATAAAGAAGGCATGTGTCAAATTTTTACCTAGTGAACCTAATATTGTTTAATTCAGTGATGTTCTTCCCTTCCCCCAATAAAGTTACTATTGTGGCACTTTTTTTTAGAATGAATTTAAAAATTTAAACTAATTTAAAAAATGAATTAAAACCACTCTTGTCTGGGAGAACTGTGAAACCCTTTGAAATCCCTAACTTCAATCTGGAAGATTTCAAAACCAGAATTGAGGATATCTTTAATATAATGGAACAGGTCAGGCCCAAAGATGAACCATTCTTTATACTCAGTCTCTTTATAAAACATTTGGCCAAGATGGATTTTTTTTCCTTGTGAGTCCCAAAGTACTCTCTTTGAAAAGAGAATCTACTCTGCATAACAAAGGCACTCCGATCTCTGTTCCAATCCACAAAGGAGGAAATGACAAGCTGATTTTTTTTGTTGTTTTTTTAGGAAAATACCCTTTCTTTGTGAAAGGTCAATAGTAACATAACTAGTTTAAAGTCATGGAGTTTTTGCCCAAAACCGTGTCTTGAGGCTTTATACATTTCACCCATAGATTCACCCATAGAAGAGACCCTCAGAACAGAGGACAGAATCTTTCTATACTGCTCACTTAGACCCCAGACCCACAAAAAGCTTGTTCCCTCCTGGAGTGAAGCAACACATACGACTCCGTATTAGAGGCAAGACAAATTCATGGTAAATGAGATTTTTCCATTTGACATGTTAAATGAATTAAAGAATATTTGAAATGCACATTAGCTTCCCATTCCATTTTGAAATGGAACAACTATTTTTGTTTACTCTAGTGAACTTGCCTTTTGTGAAATATGTACAGAATAATTCTTCAACTGTGTTCTTGAGTATTTCTACCCACTTAGCGCCCAGTCCCCTCTGACCTATAGGAAGAAGGAAGGGCAGTGATGTTCATCCAGCCAATGCAGTGAAATATGCTCTCTTTTAGGGTTGGACAAAATTTCTCAGCTTTTAGCGCTGTTCTTTCCCTTACTAGACAACGCATCTGGCCATGTGTCCCACGGATTTTGGACTTGATTTAGGGCAAGACTCACCAAGGGCAGAAAGCCCAGTGAAAAACATTTCCCTTCCTGCCAGCAAGCCTCAAACAGTCCCGGCACAGCCAGGTAGCCTGAGTTCAGCTCCCACACTTCCTGAGCAGCCTGACACTTTCCAGTTCCTATGCTAGGCAGTAGGGTATTAAAATGACTTGAGGAGGCAGGATGCTATTCTTCAAGGTTGTGTATTTCTAGCAAGAAGCACACATGACTAAAATCTAGTTCCTGGCCTTGAAGACAGGAGTCCCTGGGGGAGACAGGAAGTAAACATAATTTCAGTACTCCGCGCTAAGTGCAAGGATAGGGAGCCAGCTCTGGGTACTGCAGGGACTGAAGGGAGAAGTGGCCTCTACCTCCTTTACCTATGAAAACACCCTTCATAGTCCTAAAGATTTAAACACTTTATAAAAGTTTGAACAATTCAATATGAGAGTATAATGATACTGATTATTTTCTATCCCTTATGACCCAGAAATCCAAGAAATTCTTCATGGGAGGGTTGAGGGGGAGACATTTTAATTTTTCATTAAATAGTTAAAACTGTGGAACCAATTCTCTAAAGAAGTGATACAGACTTAATTGCTGCAACTGCTGACCAAAGTAAGCTCTTAGGGCATTTTGCTGGTATCTAATCTTAAAACTTGTGGAAGGAAACTTCAAAATGTAGTACTTGGGATTGAAGCTCTTAGGAAAAAAATCTGCATTTTGTTTTGTTTGGTTTTCTGAAGGATAATAGAGCAAGTCTTTTTAAGCTTTTGCAAGTAAGGCCATTTGACCTTTAATGATTATAGGTCATGATCTATTTAGGAATGTATTTGTCTAGTATTTCCACTAAAACGTTACCTCCAGGAGAAAGAGATTGTCTTTTTCACCCCAGTGTCCCCAGCACCTGGTACCTATTAGGGATTTGGTTAACTTGCTGAACAACGAGCCAATGAGTCCCACTTCTGTTAACATATTTGGAAGTTGACGGTACATACCTTGGCTTTTGGCTTTAATCATGTTATCTTCTGGGAAAGAATCAAGAGTACTTCAATGGAAAGACAGAAAGTTGTCATAATATTGGCATTTTTTTTCCTTCTCATTTCAACTCACTTGGGCTTTTAAAATTTATACTAGACAAAGTGCCTTATCTTTTTTTTTTTTTTTTTTTATTGCTATGCCTAACACTAGTAAATGGCAGACAGTAGCTGTTCAAATAATGTTTAATTGGCAGGCTTTAAGCTCGATGATTTAGCTAAGCTTTTTCTCTGCACAGTTCTAAGACTAATTTGGAATGCTCTCAGGCTTAAATATGCCAGTGAAATTTTCTTGCCTCATCTGAATTTCTCTGAAAGGTGATTAATTAATAAGAATCAACAAGATTAATTAACAAGAAATTGAGAGCAGAACTGTTAACAGGCCCAGACAATTCCACAGACCTCAGCCTTTCTCTCCAGTTGGGTTTCCCCTGAGCTCTAGCAAGCATGACTGGCTCTGGGGAGCTGCACACAGCCGGGGGACTGTAGCTCACAACCTACTCTTGCCTGTAGTCTGACTCTGAACGAGCACTGAGTCCTGCAGAGACAGGGAAGGTGGCATAGTAGACAGGGAAGCTGGATTTACGGTATACCTTTGTATTATTACCAAAAAACTGAAAAGGCTTAAAGTGCATTAGAAGATTGCACCACTGAAACATCTAATGCAATGTGTCGAAAAATGTGTTCCTACTGTTTTCTCAGTCTAAACTGCAACGCCACTCCCTCCTTCTAACAAACACCCTTCAGCCTGTGTCTAACCCCAACACCCTATTGTCTTTGTAATTCCTCTTAAAGCAATAATTCATGCTACAGCGATTCAGTTACACAAAGGTCTGGCTCCGTGCTCACATCCTGTGTGTTTTGCCTTTGGTTTCATGATACAAATTAAGGAAATACTTAATAAATTGTTTCTTGGAACATCTTGCATGCAATCCCTAAGTGCATTCTCCTATCACCCTTTGACTGCCCTCGTTCAAAGACTTTTGCCTAACAGTCCTTTTCCCATCTCTGAGGGCTGCTCTGGGGTGTTCTCCCGACAGTCTGCTTCCTCCTTCACAACGTCATTGTATGAATCTAGGATGTCGGTGCTTGCAGCATTTTCAACCACCCACTGACACTCATGAGCACCAGCAGCCTCAGTTACCCCTGCACCCATGCTGGGAAGAGCTGGGTTCCCTCCCGCCACGTCTTGTTGCACAGAACCCTGGCTCTTGCTAGGACAGCCAGGATCGGAACTGAAAAGGGGACCTTCCTGGGCCACCACCGGGCCCTCATGGTCGTCCAGGTTGGAGGCCCTCCCTGCAAGCTCGGGCTCAGGGGGCTCCCCCACCTCCACGTGCTCATCCCCCTCACCCTGCTCGTTGCCAGGCTCTGGGCCACTGGCCCCCTCAGTGAGCCCTGAGCAGGCCGGCCGTGAAGCAGGACTGCTTGCCTCTGAAAGTCCCTCCAGCTCCCTCCTGCTGGCCTCTGGGGAGGCAGGACGGGCCGCCTTCTCACTGGCCTCACCTTCACAATGATGCTGATGGGAGGCTGCTGCCTGGTTGGCCTCTGTGTCGATGCGGATGCTTTCCTCTTCATTTTCATTTTCTTGGGACAAAAGGGTCTCCTCGCAGGTATCTTTTTCCATCATGAGGGCAGACTCCACTGGTACTTCAACAGTCACTGTCAACAATTTTCTGAGCTCCTTCAAGGAGCCTGAGGCAGAGGTGGGTTCTGGCTCTTCACGGGTAGAAACTTCTTCCTGGGGAATCTCTCCCCACTCCAGTTCTGACTTCTGTGGGTCCAGGGGTCCTGCCTTGTCCTCTGCAGCCCCAAGATTCATGGGGTCTTCCATGCTGGAAACAATCAGCTGCCCGTCCCCACCTAGGTGAGGGCTGGGCACTGAGAAACATGTGCTTCCTTCTTTGGCCAACAGAGTAGTAACCCCAGGCTGCTTCTTTTCCTCTGACTCCTGGAATACTTCGTTACTTGGAATCTCACTATCTGGGGCTTGTGGCAGAATGCCAGAGGCTCTTCTGGCAGGGCTGGTCTGGTTTGACCCTGCGGGGGTTTTTAGATCAGTTAAGCTGGACACACTTTCACTGGGCAAGGCTATATTGTCTTCAAATAAGTTGTGTTTCTTCAGGATTGCAGCTTCCTTTATCACTGGCAGATATCAGAAAACAAAACATGACATTAACACTCTGCTGTGACCAACTTGGATATTCAGATTTTATCCAGAAACTAAACTCTGCTGTTAGCCTCTCTAGCTATCCAAATCAATTTCAAATCCCAGTTTCCATCCACCCTCTGCCATGAAACCTTCCCGGACCACTGAAACCTACAAACTCTTTTCACACTTTGAACCTCTGTAGTGTTCATTCATTCATTTACTTATTCATTTATTCAGCCAGCAAACATTTGTTGGGCATCTATTATGAGCCAAGCACTGTGAAGCCAAAGATGAATAAACTAGGATATAGCCTTTGCTTTGAAAACCTTACAGTCTCTAATAGTATCCTCTGTATAAACGTGGAGGACCCCGTGATATATTTTTTTGTATTCTGTATGGTTGGCGTCACATTTCATTCTTTTCCCATGTAACTATCCAGTTATTACAGCACCACTTGTTGAAGTTTTTTGTTTTGTTTTGTTTGTTTTGGGGGGGTGATGGGGGGAGTGCATGAGCCAGGAATTGAGCCCGGGTCTCCCACGTGGCAGCGAGAATTCTACCACTGAATTATACCCTTGCACCCCACCCCACCATAATATTTTATTAGCTGCTATTATGTGCTGCTCCAGTTTATCCTCCTAGACTGAAAGTCTTCCAGAGCAGGGGAGGACCATACACTTCTCTGCTTCGCCTTGCAGGGTCTAGTAGAGTCCTGAGTGACTAGTACCAAATATGCAAGTAAGAGAGTATCCTTGGCATCCATAATGAAGACCAAAGAAACAGCTAGCTCAGCCCCACAGGCCACGGAAAAGCAGTGGCAGTGATGACAGCAGCTGACATTTGGACCACCAGCTTGTGCTTATGTCTTTGCAGGTTGTACAATGCCCAACCACACTACATACAAGGGGGTGCCTCACATATCACAGAAAGCATACATTTCTGTATTCAGCGTAATAATTTTCAGGCAGCTACCAGTAGAGGATCCTGTTCTAACAAAAATCAGTATATTGTGGCTATTTTCCATCACAGGGCAGTAAGAGTCTGGAGGAAGGGAGCCTGGTTCTGAATCGCCTCACAGTGATGGAGGTGGGGTGAGTGGGCCCTCTGTAGACAATGGGCTGACATCTTTATAGTCCTTATCTCATTGGATCCTCTGAGATTAGCTGCTATGACCTGGGGCCTGTGCTTGGCCAGTTTTCTTTGTGGAGGGGTTTCTGTGATTCGTGAGACCTTCCCTATGGAGCCCACGTCACTGATGCCCACAGTCTGATGAGTGGCCCTCGCTAGCATATTTCTATCAGAGTCTTCCTATCCACACTCCAGTTCCAAGCGAGGCCTGATTCCACAGGACAGCAGATGCAAGAGTCCTCATAATGCCTGCAGGGGACCATGCCTTTGCCCTGTGTCTTTCTCTGTCCAGCTGAGTGGAGGTGAGGAATGTGTTCGGCCAGCAGCTGATAAGCCCTGCTGCAGGGCTTTCTTCCTCCCAGCACTGGGCAGGGTCATAAGCCTGTTTTTAACAAGACTCTTTTCGCCCTTGTTCTGTCTGGAATAGCAGGAGGAAGACAGCTCCTCATCTGAACCCAGGCCTGCTAACTTACCTGCTGGACAACACCAGACCTACTCTTTCACTTTCAGTTCTCTCACTTGTAAGATGAAGCTTAAAATTCTCCCCCCATACATCTCTTATTTGTATTAAAGGGAAAATAATATCTAAAAGGCTGGTATAGAACATGCTCAATCAATGCCAGCCTCCTCCTCCTTTTTCCTTTCTTCTCCTCACTCTCTCCCCAGCAGGTCAAAGTCAATCCCCTCTCCCCCTTGATAAAACCGATTTGGCCTGACTGAGTCCCATTTCAGGGGCTCCCTCTATTTGGAGTTCCCTCCAGCACCAGGTAAACCCTTACCCTTCAGAGTTTCATCAAGGAGGATCTGATGTAAAATCTCCTCATAGACATTTTCAACCTGGATCATATTGGTATGATCTGCAAAGATGAACTGCTCATACTTCTGAAGCTCCTAAGGCATGAAATAAGGAAATAAAGAGAAAAAGTCATGTGATAGCTGTTCTTAGAAGAGATTTAGAGAGGACAACTCCCACTCACGGTCCCTTGCTTGGACTATATGGGAGAAGGGCAATGTTGGAACACATGCAAAAGATGTTTAAATAACTCAATTCAACAATATTTTATTGTGTTCCCTTCATCCAACACAGTGTGCTAAGCACCATGAGTGACCTTCATGCATGTCCTATAAACTACCCACAAACTTCAGCCATTCTAGTTCTCCCCATTGTCCAGGCACAATTCCATGCACTTGGCACATATTCTGTGCACCTTCATGGGGGAAGATGCTAGAGAATCTGATCATCTCAAAGTATGCCAGGAGACTTAGCTCCATTTCCCCACTACTTTTTCATCATAACCCAAATGTTCCCTTCTTCCTTTTAGAAAATTACAATAGTATTTTATTGAAGTATAAGTTACATACAATAAGACACACAAAAGAACAGATAAATGACTTTACATACACATATATACTTACATAACCATCACCCAGATCAAGAGAGAGGACATTTCCTTCATCCCTCCAAGGTCTCCCATGCCCTTTCTCAGTCTAAACCCTCCCAAGAGACAAGCATGTTTTGATTTCTATCACAATAGATTAGCTTTTGCTTGGTGTTAAATTTTATGTAAACGGAATCATATATTCTTTTGTGTCTGTTTTTCTTTTTCTTTTGTTTTGTATGCTACATGGCACGGTCACATTTCATTATTTTTCCATGTAAGTATCCCATTATTGCAGCACCATTTTGTTGAATTTTTTGTTTGTTTGTTTTTTCTTTGTGTGTTTTGCTTGTTTGTTGTTTTTTGGGAATGCATGGACTGGGAATCTAACCTGGGTCCCCCACACGGTTGTGTCTATTTTTGAGATTCTTATAAATTCCTTTTTTACTGAAAAATAGAATTTATTATATGGATAAGCCAAAATTGTTTAGCCATTCTTTATTAGATTTTTTTCACTTTTTGGCAGTTCTGACTATAAGTGCTGTGAACATTTGGGTATATGATTTTTGTGTATGTGTGTAGATTTAAGGACATGTATCTTTTATTTTTTACATGGACAGGCACCAGGAATCGAACCCGGGTCCTCTGGCATGGCAGGCGAGCATTCTTGCCTGTTGAGCCACCGTGGCCCACCCAAGGACATGTATCTTGAATATATATCTAGACATGAGATTACTGGGTCATAAGGCAGGTGTCTGATTAACTTTATTAGAATGGAGCCCTTTCCAGGTTGGGGGAATCAGAACTCTTCAGGAACACCCTTTCTTTTCCTCCACTTGGTTCTCATAAGACAATTGAGGCATGAAGCAAAAGCCTCACCCTTCCCTGCTTTCTAAGGGTTCCAGATGGCTTGCCTGTTATCAGCATAAGGACATTAAAATGTACCAAATCATATCCCAGTGATTAATTCAGTAATCCTTGTACCTCATGGTGCTGTGTGAGACGTCCCCCATGTGGCTATTAAAAAGCCAGGGATTTAGTAGTGGGATTTGATGCCTTTGGCCTGGAGGGACAGGATTTATAGTAAAAAGATTGGGAGCAGCCACATTCAGGCCACCCTGGGTGCCAGGTCTTGGGAGAGCCACATCCCAGCAGACAATAATGGGGTCCTTTTATATCCACCCTAGAGGAAAAGCTAAAGGCTACTCGCATCGATGTGGGCTTCAGCGACCCCTAGAGTGGCCATGAAACAGAACTGACATACAGACAAGTACCGTTTGAGAGAGCGCTGCCCAGGAGACTGGACACTGTGCTGGCCTAGCTGTGTGGCTCTGGGTGACCCACTTGAGTGCTCTGTCTCATCTTTTCCTCCTAAGAGTCATAGGCTCATGCCTGGAAAACCCTTTCATCTTCCCTAAGTGAACTCCTGCTCCTTTATCCCCTGATTAACTGTTATTCATCCCGCATGACTAGGTCAGAAAATGATTCTGGGAAGCCCTCCCCAGCCCCGTGGCAGAGCTGGGCACCCTGGGAACCTTGGCCATCTCTCTTCCCCACAGGCTGACACTGCCTTCCTCTCACAGCAAAATGCTGACCTGTCTCCCAATTCAGCCAGGCAGCAGGGACATTTGCCTGGTACAATGTTTGAATCATATGTGAAACATTTAGTACTTGCTAGCTGAATAAATAAACAGGAGACCTTTACATTTTCAGTCAGCTAAATAATCCTGTAGAAAGGTATAAACTAGGGACATTCTTCCTGTTGTGACATGCCCAACTTTACAAAACAACTCTTCTACATTAAAATTGGATGAATTGTATCATATATTTAATGTCCTGACCCAATTAAATCGTAATCTCTGAGGGTGGGTCTTGGGGAAACAGTGTTCTTTTTTAAAGCCTCCCAAGCAATTCTAAAATGCCACTACGGCTGAGTATCACAAATATGGGAAGCCGCTACTTTAAGAACCTAGGAAAAAATAGTTTAATAAAATATTCTATGAGAAGATGATCTATTTTATCTATTCTATAAATCCAGATGCCTAAAAATTTCTTGGCACGGATACAAAATCTTTCATTACTGAAAACTCTAGGTCACGGGATCTTTTGAAACTAGTCTCTGTTGATTAAAAATCACAAAGGCTTCACACAGACTGAACCTAGCTCATTCCGCTGATGCTTACAAAGATGGGAAAAGGCTAGAAGGGGGACTCTCCCTACCCTTCTCCTCATTGGGAGAAAGTGGCTCTGAGGTCCCTAAACTGCCTTTGGACTTGAAATGCAGAAAAAGCCCTCAGCAGAACCTCTTCATACTACGCACATCAGAGGTGGGCTCGATTATCGTTTGGACTGCGGAAACTTTTCTATCCATGTAAGGCCACATAGACCAATTCTCTACTCCCTTGGCTTGATCAAATTCTTTTCTACTACCAGAAATACAACTTCAACAATAAATGCCAGGTACTAAATATGCTGCTGACTATCTGAAAACAAACAGCATTTACTGAATATAAAAATGGCCAAAAAATGTCTATGGTAAAATAACTCTTGCAAAGGTTTTCAATGTTCCAGTGCTTGGAGATGCTCCAAACTACAAAAAAGCTCTTTCTAAATTTTGCAAAGCTCTTTATCATTTGCTCCAAGAGGGAACAGGTCTTTGCAAATGGTAAGCCTCAGAGATTATTTCTAAAATGTAGAAGGAGTAATAGTAACAGCAGCAGCAACAGTAGTAATAGTGTAGTAGTGGTGGTGATTATAGGTGGGAATAGTAGTGGTAGTGGTCATAATGACAGTAGAGGTGTGGTGGTGGTGGAGGTGAAGGCAGCAGTAATAGAGGTGGTGGTGGAGGTGGTGGAGGTGGAGGTGGTGGTGATGGAGGTAGAGGTGGTGGAGGAGGTGGTGGTGGAGGTGGTGGTGGTGGTGGTGGTGGTGGTGGAGTTGGTGGTGGTGGTGGGGGTGGAGGTGGAGGAGGTGGTGGTGGAGGTGGTGGAGTTGGTGGTGGTGGTGGTGGAGGAGGTGGTGGTGGTGGTGAAGGTGGAGGAGGTGGTGGTGGAGGTAGTGGTGGTGGAGTTGGTGGTGGTGGTGGGGGTGGAGGTGGAGGAGGTGGTGGTGGAGGTGGTGGTGGTGAAGGTGGAGGTGGTGGTGGTGGTGGAGGTGGGGGAGGTGGTGGAGTTGGTGGTGGTGGTGGAGGTGGTGGTGGAGGTGGTGGTGGTGAAGGTGGAGGTGGTGGTGGTGGTGGAGGTGGGGGAGGTGGTGGAGTTGGTGGTGGTGGTGGAGGTGGTGGTGGAGGTGGTGGTGGTGAAGGTGGAGGTGGTGGTGGTGGTGGAGGTGGGGGAGGTGGTGGTGGAGGTGGTGGTGGTGAAGGTGGAGGTGGTGGTGGTGGTGGAGGTGGGGGAGGTGGTGGAGTTGGTGGTGGTGGTGGAGGTGGTGGTGGAGGTGGTGGTGGAGGTGGTGGTGGTGAAGGTGGTGGAGGTGGTGGTGGTGAAGGTGGAGGTGGAGGTGGTGGTGGAGGTGGGGGAGGTGGTGGAGTTGGTGGTGGTGGTGGTGGTGGAGGTGGAGGTGGAGGTGGTGGTACTGGTGGAAGTGGTGGTGGGTTCCAATATTCATGGTTAGTAGCTCTATGACTTTGGGACCATTACTTAATTCATTCATTTCCTCATTTGTACCATGAGGATGTTAATAGTACCTCCTTATAGGGTTGTCTTGAGAATTATTGAGACCACCCACACAAAATGTTCAACACAGTGCCTAGCACATGGTAAGCACTCAATAACTGTTAGTTATATCATTCTAATAGTCTAATTTTATCTTAAGAAAGACACTGCAAAGTATTATTATCTCCATTTTATAGAATATGAAATTCAGACCCCATATTTCATATGAGAAAGAGTGATTTGCCCAAGGCCCCAAAGTCAGTAGGTGGCTAGGACAAGGCTTGAGCTCAGGTCTCTGCCTCCAGAGTCTTCTTGCCCATTATTCTGCTCTGCAGACTAAGTCACAGCTTCCTAATCATAATCATCATTCACGGACATCACTGGATATCCTAGCTTTGTAGCAACTCTAAATAGTTTCATTGATTTCACCAAACACTACTGAATTTAACAAGAAAAATATCCTACTAGTATTCTTCTGTAATCATGTTCCTTAAGGTATTTTACTGGCTGTAGAGGTCAAATTTCAAAGGACATGCTGGACTTATGAGTCTATGATGAGAACACCTGGTATTCTGAGGTGTTCTATTTCAACTCTTAGCTTGACTCAAACTCTAGCATTACTCTTTGAGACTATGTTTAGTGCAATGGTGGGTATATTTGGCCAGCCATTTGTTTTTGTAAATAAACTTTTGTTGAAACATAGTCATACACATTTGTTAACATTGTTACCTATAGTCTGTGGCTGCTTTCACATTACAACCACAGCATTTAATATTTATAACAAGGACAGCATGGCCTGCAAAGCCTAAAGTATTCACTACCTGGTTCTTTACAGAAAAAGTTTGCTGACTCTCCTGGGTCTAGTCTACTGTTCGCAAACACATCACATCAAAAAAAAACTTGCTTGAACTTCATAGGCAGTAAGAGCAGGCCCTTTAGTGAAACCCATCCCCTTACTGGTTTGCACGTGGATGCCAATGC